>NC_133367.1:47618574-47646135 GCF_049309525.1 Garra rufa | reverse complement strand
AATTTCATGGTGTCTCAAAATAGCACAGTTGAGTACACTTAGATTGTATTAAGTTTATCTTAACATATACTTAATACTATTTTTTAGTACAATAAGTACAAAATTAGTGTGCGAAAATAGAGCACTTTTAGTACATTACTGAAAAGTGTACTAAGTATACTTAAATAAAGTGTATTTTAGTGCACTTTTTTTTTACCTGGGTTGTTCAGGGCAGTTTCTTCCTTTTGCTCCAGTAAAGATGCCCAAACCCACCCAGAGCCTTACGGCCTTTCACGGCTGTCCTGAAAACTGCATTTATTCTGAGAGAAAACTGACCTTATTCTAAAATTTCTCACAGTGTCAGAGGTGGCATTCATTCACATCACAAGTCAATCAGGCCATTTTAGTTTTCTTTTTGTTAATGTGACTTTTAAACCGAGCTCAGCCCACGCCAGCCTAATGTGCAACAAGCAACACTTTTAAACGGCTTGCTTACTGCATTTTTCCGTTCTGTGTTAGCATACTTCCTATTGATATTTAGATGCATATTGAAGGGATTGTGCTTTGTAAAAATACACAATAGGCATTATGTACGTCACAGTGGTGAATTGTAAACGGATGATCTCATTCTACAGACAAACATCTGTGCAGTGCAAGATGAGCCATCAATATTTCTGGTCAACTTGGAAGAGACTGCGAACATATGCACATCTGCATTTACTGAAATGTAAATCATCTGCATTTAGTTAAAACGGAAGTTAAAATTTGCTATTGCAATATACTTACACAAATTTAGCACACACACAATTAGTTTAATAAACTTAAATTAAGGAAAACAAACAAATCTAATTTATTATGTGGGCTAGTTCACACTATTCATATAATCTATAAAGCTTCAAGTTCACGTTACTTTATTGCCATGTTATTAGTATTCTAGAATTGTCAAAACATTTTAAGTAAATGCAAATACAGAATGTAATTATACAACCAAAGTAATAATCGAGAGAACAGCAGACAGTATCTCTATCCAAATATAATTCATAACAGTTACACTTATATACAATGATTAATATGTAAAATAAAGCAAATGATAACAGTGGATTAACCATCTCATATGGTGTGTATGGTGTATTCATACAGTAGTTTGTAGCTAGCTTGGCTGCCATGTTGTCCTCTCCAAGTAGAGCTGAGTTTAGAGTCATTTAGAGTAAAGAAGGAAAAAAACAATGCAAATTGTGGAAAAATATTTCCCTTGTAGTCGTGTACTTAGAATAAATTGTTTACTCATCCTGTATTTGATTCAAGTCACAATTTTTTTTTTTTTTATTGTTTAATTGATACATAATTTGGCCTAATTAGGACTGAATAACACTGGATTTTGGTTCGAAGGTCAAATAATCTTTTTACATTTTTATAATTAAAATAATTAAAAACATTACATATTCTTTCTAAATGTTAGGGTTGTGACTGAAGTCAGACTTTGCGTTTCATTCATGAGTTTAAGTGTGAGTGTATCCAGAGGATGAGACACTGTGGGCTTTTATTGGCAAGGAAGGCTTTATCTTGAACAGATTCAGAGTCAGATTGACTGAGGTGATGCCAGAACATTGTTTTGTAATTCAGTGTTTAAGAGGTATAAGCCCAGTTCAGCCCTACAGGAACTGTTAGAAGTTGTTTTGGTAAAAAGCCAATGTGTGGTGTTGTGTTTTGTAAGAAATGTCACTAGTCAGGTGGGGAGTCATACTGTAGCAGTTCTCCAAAACAATGGGGAACCAATAGAAAGAAAGGGTGAATTTTATTGATCTGAAAATGACTGATTCCTCTATTGAACATCTCTAGCAGCGTGGATAGATTCAAGACAATGACTGAATGGCAAAGTTGCTCTTTGACTGCGTTTTGCTGTGTGTTGTGTGTTTAACCTCTCTCTGATGTGGGTGTCTGGCTGTCTTAGATTAGCAATGCATATTTCACAGCAGCTGTAAAACTCATCACTGCACAACATCTGGCCCTGGAGGGAAACCCTTTTATAGGGGACAAATGCCTGCACACAGAGCCCAGTCCCATCCCACTGAAACACAGCTGTCAGGTTAACCGCTTCCAGGTGAGAGTGTTCCTCTGTGCTTCTGTCTGAGGACGGATGGCATCTTCTGCTCATTCTGACTGCGTCCTGTCAGCGCCGTGGCATCAGCCATCTCACACATAAACCGTCGTCTCAAACTTCATCTTATACCTCAGCTGTACTGCCAAACAAAGGTGCAAGGGTAAATAAATGCTTCTGACTCACTAACACAGATTCAGCTTACTGAAGAGGTGACAGTCAGGTTGGAGTTTGTTGTATCTAAGTAAGTTGTAAGAATATGTGGGACGGAACTCTTCAGTTACTCTGTTTTAGTTATAAAGCAGTTTTCCCTGCTGACTGTACAGCATTTGCCTCAGTTCTGGATCACAGTCTACCAAAAAATCATAGAGTTCACAGAAATCTCCATTTCAGTCTTTTGGGACGCTCTGTAAACACACTGTTGCTTGTCAGACCTAGCAACAGTAACCAAACGGCAAAGGGTCAAATGAGTCCTCTAAGTTTCAATGAGACCTCAGAGGCACACAATATGGACAATATCTGAATGTCATTGTTTTGGATTTAAAACAGTGTTTCGAAGCAAGTGTCATCTGCAGAGAAATCATGCTTCACACAGCGTTTTTACTGTAACTCCTGACCTGTTCACACAGGGGGAAAAAAAGAGACTGTAGATCAGCACATTAACACTGGACATGTCCAATAATGTTTCGCAACCACAAAGTGTGACAATACAATTAGTTTGTAATACTTTATCTTTCATTTGGCACAGGGCTTGACATTTACTTTTTCGCTCAGCAGCCACTGTGACTTGTCGTTTTCCAAAATTACTAGGCACTCAGCATTTTCAATGGCCACAATTTCGTTGGGAAATTACCTTTGATATGACTAAAGTTACTACGTACTAGAATTGATTTAATTTCCAGGTCTTTTTTTTTGCCTATTTCTTGGCTTTTTTTTTTTCATTTCAAATTATTTTTTTTTTTATAATTTCATAATAAGCTAGTTAGATAAGCTACTTTTAAATATGAAAGTAAACCGCCAGTAGTGACTGTCCTAATGAATGAGTCATTGCGTCATGCCTTCAAATGATTCATTCAGATGGCTGATTCATTTAAGAATGAAGCAAGTGCCTGTCTTTATGAATGGACCACTGAATCACTGATTCAAATGATTCATTCACAAACACAGAATCATTCAGTAATGAAACACCGCTGTGTGAGATGCGTGACTGTTCTTCTGTGATCTTTGTTTTGAACTATTTTCTTTAACAAAATTGAGCAAAAACAGTCAACACTGACAATATTGTACTAACATGTATATTAACTACTTGTTTAAACTCTTGTATAAAATCAATGTCAAAATTACAATCATGTTGCTTAACTAGACTATATGTAATAAATATAAAAACTACATTTTTACTGCAGTATGTTTGTTCTGTGTACAGCTGTGTTAATTTGTGTTGATTTCTCCACGGGATTCTCAAACACAGACAGACTGAGTGATCCTCAACTGGCTCGACCTTGTTACTGTCAATACATTACCCATTATAAATTGTTGTTTACACCAAATGTAAAAAAAAATCTGAATAATTCTAGCCGAAATTTCGGTGCTTCCCTAGTTAAATGTTTTAATCAAATTAGTTTTCCAATCAGGCAAGTAAAATTGTCTTTCACTTGTCCCTTCAAAAAATCCACTTATCCCAGACAAGCATTGATGTTGAGCTCTGTTTAAACCCGCCAAAGTGTCTAGTGGGAGTGACCGTGATACCCGCCTCTGCTGAAATACACCCGCATATGTTTGGCTCTGGTTGCCTGTATAATTAGAGAACAATCTATCATTTGCTAAATGTCAAGGTCACTGCTAAGTCCTATTTGATATCCTAACAGGAGTAGAAGGGCAGTTTTTGAAGCATATTTCATAAATTAATTGCATTCTGAAGCACAGTATATATAAAATAAACTTCAATGAGATATTTGAAAACAAAATCAACAAATAAACAAATTTTAATCAAAATTAGAGAATACTTACATATACCTCCAAGTCATTGCTGATAACCTGGCACCTGGTGCTAATTTCCTTAATTTTATGACAAACCCCATTTAACTGGCAGCATTCCTGCAATTTTCACAGAGACTGCAAGAAGACAGGCCGCTCTAAGTTGACCGAAACCCTGCGACCGGAGGTTGTCCAGATGAAGGTTAAAGAAATGACCTTTCCAGCCACTGCAAGAGAAATTAGTCATTCAAGTCCTCCTAAAAAGACTTGTCAATGTTAGAAAACGCACAAGAAAACAGGATAATGCAAAAGCGCAAGGATCTGTCTCTGCACGTCTAAGTGAAGTCGGTCTGAAAGTGCAGTCTGCAGTGACCAAACTTCTCATCAGCAGAAGGAACATGGTAAGGAGCATGTGGCCTAATGGTGAAGGAGTTGGGCTTGTAACCCAAAGGTTGCCGGTTCGATTCCCACACCAGCAGGAATTGAAGATGGGGATTGTGAATGAACAGCGCTCTTTCCACCTTGAGCAATGGCTGCCCACTGCTCCAGTGTGTGTTTGTTCACTTCTCACTGCTGTGTGTGTGCACTTGGATGGGTTAAATGCAGAGGACCAATTTCGAGTATGGGTCACCATACTTGACAATATGTCACGACTTTCACTTCAAATTGAGGAAAGACTGAACTCTGAGCTACATGACAGAGTGAATGCAAATGTTTATCAGAACCTCCTTTAGCAACATTCAGTTCCTTCCCCTAAGCAGCCTGCAATTTTCATGCAAGACAATGCCCCCATCACACTGCAAAATGGGCGAAGCAGTTCCTTGATGCTAATAAATGATGAAATGGCCTGATCTAAACCAGATTGGAAATCTCTGGAAAATCACTGGCAACAAAGTTAATGCTAAGAAATCCACTACAGTTATTTAACTACAGAAGAGAGTGGAAGATGAGTGGACTAAGATCACACAAGTGTTGTGTGAGAAACTAGTGATGTCCAGCGGCCGCAGAAGTCATTCAAAGCAAGTACTTCCTACTAATTTCTGACAGCTGTAACCCTCCACAACCTTGGTTGTAATCTTCTTTTGTGCTACAGTGGTTACTGGTCTCTAATTTCAATCACTGTGGTTTTTAACAAGATAAAGGTTTTTATTGAAATGCTTCTGATATTTTGTCAGACATGTTAGAAGAACAGTGGTATACCTACAGCTAATATTCCTTCAAAGTTTGAGCGATAAAGATGAACGATATTTCAGAAAAAATCAAGAATTTATAGATTGTTCTCTCATTTTGATCTCCACTGTACATATGTGAGCAATATCACACGAGTAGCAGTGTGATATGGCTGTATATTGGCATGGCTATGATTCAGTCATAGGTAATCACAGAGTACCGATATACAGCTACATCTCATGGCTACGGGTGTGATATTGAAATTAAACAACAGTTGGATGGCATACATGTGTACAAACATAAGAAACAACAATGGTGTGTCTGTAAAAACCCTCTTTTTTGTGGAACTACTTCCAAATCTCAGTTTGACAACTGAACAGCTGAGCCCAAGCCTCCATTACTAATTCCAAAATGTCACTTTTAGATCTACCAATAAAGGAACGTTGAGTTGCTACATTAATAGCTTATTATATTACTGCATTAAAGTTCATTCTATTATGTGAAGTATTTTGAGAGAGAGATTGACTGAGTGAGTGAGATTGCCTTCATCTGATACAACATTCATTCTTTAGCTCAATCTCATATTCACAATAAAACATTAGTTTGAATGTCTGCTAACCCTGCTGAAAAAATAGGTCAATTTCAACATAACACAGACTATTACGCAATAGCCCCGATTGTTAATAGTTACGCCCCCAACGTTTGCATCGCCCAATCATCACTAACTTCAGTACATCAGTAAAATAAGGCAAGCCACTGAAGGGACATGGTTAGCTTAATGCTAGCGCTAGTCTGTTACATTGCAGTACAAAAGATTTCACTTACCACATAAACAGAGAGATGACTGCGCTAATGATGGTGAATGGTTTACAGATCCTGAGCATCCCTGACAAGCATCTAAAAAGTTGTGTGGTAAGTCCTTGCGTCGCTGCAGTATAACATTACACAGAGCACATGCATCACAATAGTGAGAGTAAAATGTCACGATTCAAAACGGCAGTTTCAACAAACCGCATATTAAAAGCGCTAGAGCTCTGTAATTAAATACATATTTTTCTCCATGTGCTAGCTATTGAGATGAGCAGCTCTGTGAAACAGCCAATCAGAGCAGAGCCCCTCATTAATATTCACGGACCTTCCAAATAAGGCAATAACAGAGCATTTCATTCTAGGGACAAATCCTAGGGTTGTAATTGGACTTGTAAAAATCGTTTCTGGAGATTTTTTGCCCTTTCATATGCCATATACCTTCTATGTAGATATCAGAGAGCAATTTAAAATATAGTGTCAATGCATTCTATGGCACCTTTAAGGGTGTTTTCCGGTGACAGCGCTGCTAAGTGCATTTATTGGCTATGTCTTACAAGCTGTTGTTGAAAGTAAAAATAAATTCCTTGTTTACAAGGAATACACTCATAAAAACTGTCATAAAAACAGTCTCTTGTTACCATCTAATAGCGTGTAAAATCACCATCACAAGCACACTGTTTGCCATTACATAAACACTATCATTAAATAATAGGGAAGTAATGATATCAAAACCTCATGGTAAGATAACATCTCGATATGAAGTGCACGATACAACATTTATTGCGATATTTAAAATAAAAAGACAAAGACTTGCTGGATTTTTTTTTTACATTTTAAAGTTAAATTGCTCTATCTAATGCAATTTAAAGGGGACTCGGTCCTCTTTTTATTTGTGATATTGATGATATCGATACAGTTTTGCTATCGCCATACCTTGATATTGATAATACTGTCCCATCCCTACATTCTAGTATTTTTTTCTTTAATGATTTGTTTAATTTGTATAATTTGTTAAAACACTACTACTACTACTAACAGACATGTTTTCCCAATTTGCCCTGAAAGTGTTTCACATGTACCTGTACATACTATGAAGTATTATAGGAATTATAATAACTGGGCAATAACTAGGTACTAAGCCTTAACCTACCCCTAAACCTTTAGCCCATGTGGGCACCTTATATTATGCAGTACTTTCTTGGATAAGTACACTGTTAGTACACATCATGTATACATCATATAGTGTAACCAAAATATTTTTTGGCTGGAACATTTTTTTCTGAAGTCACCAGCCATTGGCAGGTTTGGCAAAATGTCAGTTGTTGGCCCTGTCTACATGTATTTGAGTGAATAGGTATACAGTACTATTTCAAATCTTTGTTTTATAGGAGTAGATGTAACTCATTATTCTAATCCAAACAAACTTTAGAGATGTTAAAATGAAAATAATGATGAATGAAAATATTAATAAAAATGGACATACATGAAATGCAAACTACTGTAAGTAGTGGTCAAGACAGATGGTGGGAAATGTTCCTGTTTGCATTTTCAACCTACAGTATGAACTAGAATTCCTCAGAGGGTCATTTGACCTCTATTACCTGCTACCCTTATGACCTTTGACCCTGACTTCTCTATTTGTAGTAATGCATTGACCATATGAGAGCCAGTTTGCATTGATCTGAGAACGTGTGCACTGGTTCGTACCCATATCATACAAGGCCATATCGAACGATTTAGCCAAAGAGTTGGCTTGTACAAATAATTACGAGTTTAACATGAGATCAGGGGCCAGTTGCATAAAAGTAGCCTCTATGTTAGGACAGTGTCTTAAGAAGTAGTTTGACCAACCAATAATTAGGCAAGGGGTACTCAGTCTTACTTTCTGAAATTTTAAAATGTATGACTAGTCTGACCAGAAAACAAGCGATGACTAACTTTTAAGTCTAGTCTAAATCTTTTATGCAACTGGCCCCAGGTTGAATTTGGAAGGTTCTCAGGCCATCTGAGCACAGAAGGTGAGCTGTGCAGGGACTGGAGTGCATTATTTTACAGGTCTTCAACAGCTTGAGCACTTCCCCATCCTCGATCTCAGAGGTCACGGGGTGAGACACGAAGCTGTGGTTGCGAGGTGCCGTTAACGCTTTGCAGCAGCGCCGCACAGATCATCGGACTGAAGTTCAGCTCTCCCGGTCTGAAGAGGTGAGGAAAGATCAGCTCTCTTTCCGGGACTCAGAGTTATGGAAGCATTAAAGCTCACATGATCTGGACAACCCACTCAGGACCAGGACGAGTACGCCAGATCTGGGATCAGTTTCCATGTCTTCAGCACGGCAGAGATCAAGGTTTGGTTTAAGAAGGCCTGCTCACGGATCAGTGTTTGAGAGCCAGCCAGGGTCTTATTCATAATGTGTTCTGCAGTCCACGTTAATGAGCATCAGTGGAAGAGAGCGTAACGTTTGGCCGCTCAGGATGGGTTTCCCTGCACAACACTGGCATAACAGTGAAAGCCCATGGCTTCACCAGTACATCTGAAGGTTGCGCAGGTTTGTGCCGGTCGGCAGACTTCATCAGAAACCGGCCTTCCGAAAAGAACTGCTCTACTAACCGGACCAGCAGTGTGAACCAGTCTGGAAATCCCTGATTTCTTCCAGCAAGGATGACACCCACATCCATTTGTGCCAAACACTTGGCGATCATAAATCAGACGGAGAACATGCAGTTCCACTTGCGTTTTTACTTTATTATTGGTCTCTGTTGGTCCTGTACTAGTCTTTCCTCATACGTTCAGGTTGTTTTGCTCCGTCTCTATGATGTCTGATGGTAACAGAGTGTTTATTGGGCTTCTTGAGCCTGTAGCTCTTTTCCATCACAGAAATCATGGTGACTAAAGTCAGGATCTGTGGACATGATGTTCAGTTTCTGACAGGTTTGTAGCCGCCCAAAGTGAGATGTTTTAGTGGCTCTTAGATGATGTCCCTGTCATAACTCAAGGAAGCCAAAGAAAAAGAGACAGAAGCAAACCACAGTTTGATGTTGCTGAGCCGCAGAATGTCACTCCGAACCCCCAGCAAACACTCTTGGGAAGCGTTCAGATGAGCTTATCCAGTGCACAGAAACACACTACACAACTCTCCAGCTGTTTCTCAATTATAAGAGAGCAAAGTACAGACATGTGTTCTCGTGGAGGCCAGTTCTGCCAGGCAGCTTGCGAAGAAAGAACTCTGGAGGACATGAGGACATACAACATACATTATCAGTTGGTATGTTTAATGTTAACATGTGCTTTGTCAATGTTAAGATTTGTTTTAATATGCCAATAAAACACACTGAAGGTTTTCTCAAGGTCTTTAACACTTCAAAAAATTATGTACAAAAAATAACAAATGTTTACTTTCTCGAGCTGGCAGCGGGAATCAATGAGTGAGAAAAGTTTGAAGCTTACAGGCTTCTATACGTCATCCACTCGCAATGACTTGTGGGATTTCTAATGGTTTGAGTTTACATTCAGTGCATCCTCATCATCAAGAACAATTACAGAAATTTCATGTGTCTAATACTTGAGTACTGGAATTCAGCTTCGACAGGTGATGATGACATTAATGACAATAGAAAATGCATAAGGACACAATAAGAAATGGCAATTGATTACCTTAGCAAATGCATCCATATGCTAGCTTCACAGACAAACACTACTCATGTTATCTTCAGAAAAACTACTTAAGCTAATTGTGTTAGACTTTATTTCGATGGTCCACTTTAGACATTCTACTGATTACAAGCAACTTTGCAACTACTGTACATGTCAACTTATTCTACTTACCATAACCTAACAGTAATGCATTACAATATTGCTTTACTCACTAAAAAAAAATAATAATTGAGTTACTTTTTATGGAAAATGTTTCAATGTTTTTAATTTTTTTTTTCAACTGGGCTGTATGGATTGTTTTCAGAAGGATCTGCAAACTATATTTTTAATTGCATTTTCCAAATATGGACGTTTAAATATGACATAATCCAAACAAGTTTGCGTTGAAGTTTGCGTTTTTGCGAAAGCACAGAAGAACGCAAAGTCCATTTGCAACTGTATTTCCCATGTCTTACGAGTTATGAGCCTGTCATATTTAAATAGCAATATGAATGACCATGTCTGCTTTTTCACTCTCTCAGCGTTGTCCATACATCGTGCCAAAACTCAAATGGAATCACAACTCCTTTAGCATTTGAATTTCTAATCCCTAAAACGGGAACCTGTCAATCAGTGTCAGGGGTGGGGCTATACTATGGGTGTATTGTGAGGTGATGTCACTTACAGACGATTGTGCAGATTGCTTTGAACAATGGAGGTAATCGGTAAAGGTACAGCTGCCAGTCTGATAGATGCATGTGAATCAACAGACAGTGCAACCCAGGTCTTACTGTTTACACAGATTGATCAATACTGAATCTGTTTTTGTTGATATTTAGTCCGGAACTAAAGTAACATCATTGTAACACAGTTCGTAGTTCGGGAAGAAGGAAGCAACCAGCAAACATTTAAATACTTTGCAGGTGAGTGGCACAGGTGTCGCTCATTATCATTAACTCCACCGGCCTCGCTCCATTTCCACAGCTCTTGGCCCCGCCCCACTCACTACATACCCCCATCACCCCTCGCAGGCTGGGGGGTACCCTCGAGACCGCACTCTACTCCCCCTCAGGGTCGACTGGTGCCCATGGCATATCTGGGGGTAAAACAGATGGGGCGAGAGAAAAGGAGACTGAAGGACGAGGAGAGACAGCGACGAGAGAGTTCAAATAAAAGTTCAAATAAAGTGTAACTGCTAATTGTTACAGAAAAAAAAGAAGAAGGAAGGAAGGAAGAAAGGAAGGAAGGGTGGGAGAAAAAAAAAAGAGTGCAGTACTGGCATGGTTACATGTGCTGCCATCTCCATTAGGAGGATATGGAAGCAGACAGACAGACATTTGAGTGCATCTGGAAGGACATCACTAACAGAGAAAGGAGACCATATATCGCTGGACAGTCAGAAAGGCCAGATCTTTTAAAATGGTCAGATGTGAGTGCAATGGTGCTTTATTCAGACCTCTTATGTGACACACACACACACACACACACACACACACAGACACAGACACAGACACAGACACAGACACAGACACAGACACACACACACACACACACACACACACACACACACACACACACACACACACACACACACACACGCACAGACACAGAGACACACACACACACACACACACACACACACACACACACACACACACACACACACGCACACACACAGACACACACACACGCACAGACACAGAGACACACACACACACACACACACACACACACACACACACACATGTTGGGTTTACATGTTTTATGAGGACATTCCATAGGCATAATGGTTTTCATACTGTACAAACCGTACTTTCTATGGCCCTACACCTACCCTACACCTAAACCTAGCCCTCACAGGAGATTGTGCACACTTTTACTTACTCAAAAAAACTCATTGTGCATGATTTATAAGCCTGTTTCCTCATGGGGACCTGAGAAATGTCCCCACAAGGTCAAAATCTACTGGTATTCCTATCCTTGTGGGGACATTTGGTCCCCACAACGTGATGAATACCAGGTACACACACACACACACACACACACACACACACACACACCTGACTATCTCTCAGCTAGAAACTTTATTGTTCCAAGAACATTATGCAGTCTTCTGGTAATGTTTTCAGTGGCAAGTTTTATTTTGGTTCCCAAAATATTCTCCTAAAAGGTAGGATAACATTCTCTAAAATCATTCTACAAATGTTTATTGATAACATTATTAGAACATTATCCTCTAACATTCTAATAAAGATTTAAGCGGGAAGCTTCCCATTGGACATTGGATGTGGACTCAACTGTTGCCCAGAAAGTGAAAACCCAACCTTTGTTTGATGAAGCTCCAACTTCACTTCACTTCACTTATAAACCAGATTGACTTTACTTCTATCATACATTTACAAAAGGTCTTATTGAGATTAACAGAAGTTTAGATGTTGATGTATGTTTGGTTTAATGTCACCATGTATGTCCTGGTATTCTCATGTAGTGATCTAAATACATTCAGTCTAATCTGTGGTGTTAGTCGCACATTATTTATTATAGCAGTGCAATGTTTTTACAAACTGAGATCCAACTGAATTTTAATCAGATCATTTCAAGGATTAAAAAAAGCTAGAGAAAAACATTAGGTCAATAGTCAAATTGGCCAACTAAAGCAAACCCTTCTCACCATAATGGTGACGTCAAACCAAACTGTTACTTTCAAACAGACACCAACATAAACCTCTGTTAATCTCAATAATATCTTGTTTAAATGCATGACAGAAATAAAGTCAGTCTGGTTTATAATAAGTGAAGCTGGTAATGCTGTTTTTGGAGATATTTAATGATGCTGGAGCTTGACATCAAACAAAGGTTGGGTTTTTACTGATCTGAGCAATGTAAGTCCACATCTAGTGTGATGGGAAGCTTTATTAGAATGTTGGAGGATAATGATCTAATAATGTTACCAAGAAACATTTGTAGAATGTTTTTAGAGAATGTTATCCTACCTTTTAGCAGAACAATCTGGGAACTAAAATAAAACTTGCGGCTGAAAACATTCCCAGAACAATAAACATTTCTAGCTGGGCTATCATCAGCCTTAACCTGGAGAAAGAGTTTCACTTCAGAATAAAACCACACACATGAGCTTGACAGAATTCACAATGATGTCACTGAGAGCAGCAACACAAAACACTCAGTTCTCTCGCTCTCTGTAAGCGCCGATAATGATGATGATAAAATATACGACTTTCCATGAACGTGTTTCCCACGCGCGTGATTAGAGGCCTCTTGGGTTTAATAGCAGAATTAGCCGCTGGTTTGCGGTTTTTAATCGTGACATGATTAGACTGCTGATGGCCATGCGACACTTTCAGTATCTCACAAAACCACAATCCACTACTTTGACTTTATATACTTCACTATAGGCTGACATGTTTGTTTAAAACGGCAGAAACAGTGAGGTGCAGTGTTTCCACAGGCTGAGCGCACATGTGGAGATGTTTAGTGTCCGTTTTAACAGGCTTCTGTCTCAAACTGCTCTAATTGAAGAGGAAGAGCGTGAGGGAGGTGCAGTCGTTAACACACATTACTGCACATGCACTGCACTGCTCACTCACGTCATTCCCTTTGTTTATGACAGGGACACACACACGAACACAAACACGGCAGACCTTTCACACTCATGTGATTGCCAGGTCATATGTCCTACAGCTGTAAACACTGAATGTACAACGCACACTTATGAAGCGACCATATGAACTGACTGCAGTAAATCACACACATATGCCTGTAGACGCAGCACACACTACATAAATTACACTTACTCTTACAAATGCTCACGCGGTGCACATTCAACACACCTCCACACATGTGCCAGTTCAACACATGCACCAAACTGTGTGTGTGTGTATTATCAGTAGAAGTGCATTTCAGGTTTATATGACAATAGAAATAATTATGAAATAACATTACAGATGTACTTAAATCCTATTGGATTGTGCAAAAAAAAAAACTGGATTGTGCAAAAAAAAAAAAAGTTCAGCTAATTTTAACACTTTTTTACTTTTTTTAAAATTAAGTGCAGTTAAGCACTCTATAACATTTCATTTACATTTGTTAAAAGCATATTATTACTGTAATAAGAAATGTGTTTAACCCTAAAAGCATCCGTCATATAGGAGCACCTTAACCCTTTTAATCTGTAAAGACTGTAAAAGAAAGTAATTGTGAACGCTTTAAATATTTTACGGACTGATGTTTTAGTGCACTCAAATGTTGCAATGAAAAAATATTGCACTAAATCAAAAGTTCAAATGTTACAAATTAGTTACATTATTGATTTTGCAATACTGGTAGCACTAATATAACAATTTGATGATATATGTATTAAATAATATAGTACAATAAAGTAACGATTTTGAAATACGTTGATTATATTTTTTTGTCTTTTATCTCAGTATTCCTATCAATTTTGTATAAGGGTTTTTTATGCATAATAGTAACCCTAGAATGTGATCAAACAGTTTAAAATAGCTGGGCTAAGATATATAACCATTTTTATGACTGCAGAAATATGTTCACTCACTATACACATTATCCCACTGCTCACAATTGTGACCAACTATGAAACGCAATTTTCACACACTTTTCCAAAATATTTCCAAAAAATAATTGATTATTTCAAAGGGTTACTAATGACACATGATTTGGGTATTTTCATGTCTGGAAAAAAATTTGGGATTAAATGGGTTAATTTGTCCTTCGTGGACAAATTGGGGCATGAAGGTCTTAGACGTGAGCCCAATTTATATATATATATATATATATATATATATATATATATATATATATATAAAAATTTCATATTCATATTCATAATTTCATATCACTTGTCAGAATATCGTGGACAGGACTAGTGTGAAGACTTAAACAATAGTCAAAAGGGGTAAACCCAAATGCAGGCAACCAGGTCACAGTTCTGGGGGTATGTTTTCATATCTTTAATTTGATGAAAATGCAAGTCCAAAAAAACTCAAGACAAATCCCAAAGGTCAACTCAAAGTTTTCCAGTAGTGCAAAAAGGTTTAACAGTAGTTCCAAAAAGTAAATCGAGAAGGCATACAAAAATAAACTTCACAGGAGTCCACTCAAAAAAAAAAAAAAAAAAGTTAACACTTCCAAAAAGTGATTCCAAAGGTTCACAAAGTCAATCCAGAAAGTATAAAAAGTTCACATAGAAAGTCTCTTAGTGACTCAAAGAGCAAATCAGAAATCAAAACAAAAGGAACTGGTCATTTCCAGGCTGGACTACTGCAATGCTCTTTTAGCCAGTCTACCAGCATGTACAATCAGACCTCTACAAATGATTCAGAATGCAGCAGCACGACTGGTCTTCAATGAGCCCAAAAAGGCCCATGTCACACCTCTCTTCATATCACTGCACTGGCTACCGGTTACAACTCGCATCAAATTCAAGACACTGATGCTGGCATATAGGACAGCCACCGGATCATCACCTGCTTACCTCCATTCACTACTACGAATCTACACTCCCTCCAGATGTCAGAGATCCTTTAGTGAAAGACGCCTCAATGTACCACCACAGAGAGGTATGAAATCACTTTCCAGAACATTCTCGTTCAACGTTCCTGCCTGGTGGAATGATCTTCCCACTCCTATCCGGAATTCAGTCTCCTTAACAGCTTTCAAGCGACTGCTGAAAACCCATCTTTTTCGACACTATGTGACTCTATAAAAAAACAAAACAAAAAAAAAACAAAAAAAACTCTCCTCTCTTTCTCTATCCTCCCTCTCTAGCCTGTCTCCTCTCTTTCTTGATCTTCTCCTTCTAGCCTGCACTCTTCTAACAACGCCTGATATATGGTATTTTTGAGCACTTCCTATGTTGATCTGCCTCCTTAGGATGAATCACTTGTTGTATTCCCAATTGTTAGTCGCTTTGGATAAAAGCGTCTGCTAAACGAATAAATGTAAATGTAAATGTAAACTCGAAGAAAGTCTAGTATCCAATGGACTGTGTAAGCAGACTGGCCCCCAATGATCCGAGGAGGAGGAGGTCTCGAAAACTCGAGACAGGGAAACAGGTTTCAAATTCTTGGTTCCTAAGTGAACTGAAAATGGTTGAAAACAGTGACCGTCGAGCCTGGCAAGGATTGAGTCACTTCGCCTGTTGGATGTACTCTAAATTCTTGTGATCTGTAAGAACTAAGAACTGGTGTTCTGCCCCCCTCAAGCCAGTGCCTCCACTCTTCTAATGCTAGTTTGACCGCCAACAGTTCTCGATCTCCCACATCATAATTTCTCTCAGCAGGTGTCAATCGATGTGACAGAAAGGCACAAAGATTAAGCTTGTTGTCCACCCCTCGCTGCGAGAGAAAGGCTCCTACTCCCACATCCAAGGCATAAACCTCAACTACAAATGGCTTTTCAGGATCAGGGAGAGTCTAAATAGGAGCAGAGGTGAAGCAGCGCTTTAATTCCTTGAAGGCCTCAGTGTTCCACAGGAATTTAGGGCTTTTCCTCTTGGCGAGGGCTGAGATAGGAGCCTTGAGTTTTCTAGGATCCATCTGGATGTTACCTGGGGTAATAATGAATCCCAGGAACTGTACCTCGGAAACATGGAATTCACATTTCTCAGGCTTAATGTACAAGTGGTTATCCAGGAGGCGACGGGGGAACTTTTAAACATGCTTTGTGTGTTCTTGCAAGGATCTTGAGAAAATGAGAATGGCATCTAGATCGATCACAAACTGGTTTAACATGTTACGGAGAACATCACTGATTAGGGCCTGGAAAACAGCAGGAGCATTAGTGAGTCCAAAGGGCAATTTGATACTCGTAATGCCCTGTAGGGGTGTTGAATGCTATTTCCACTCATCCCCTTGCCTTATGCGCACCAGATGGTATGCATTGCGCAGGTCAAGTAAATAGAAAATAGAGGCTCCTTGAAGCAACTCGAAGCAGAGGACATGAGGGGTAGAGGGTAGCGGTTTCGAACTGTGATTTTGTTTAGGCCTCTGCAATCAATACATGGGCGAAAGCCACCATCCTCTTTGCCCACAAAGAAAAACCCCACTCCAGCAGGGGAGGTTGAGGGTCGAATGAACCCTGCAGCAAGCGCTTCCTCAATATAACTGTCCATAGCTGCCCGCTCTGGAAGCAAATCGATGCCACAATCATAGGGCCGATAAGGTGGTAAGGTGGTGGCCTTACACTTGCTGAAGACCTCTTGGTAGGGACAATACATGGGGGCCACTCGAGAGAGGTCGAGGGATTCTTGAGACTGAAGAGAAGGATCAGGAAAACTCGAGAAGATGCAGGTTGCATGACAGGTAGGTCCCCACTCAAGGATAGAGTTGGTGGACCAGTCAATCTTGGGATTGTGCCGGAGAAGCCACGAGTAGCCCAAGATTACAGGGAATGCTGAAGACTGGATGATAAGGAAAAATATCTCCTCTTAGTGCTGAAGAATGGAGAGACATAGTGGGGGTGTGGCTCAAAGGTCGCTCATCCAGGGCCGTAACTACCGGGGGAGATGTAAGGGACTCAGAGGGAAGACTTAGCTTCTTGGCTAAGGAAACATCCATAAAATTTCCGGCCACACCCAAATCCATCCAAGCCTGCAGGGAATGTCTTTTATTGCCACATGAGAGTGTGACCTGAAGAAGCAGACCAGTGTTGGTTAGGGGAGTGGTCTTGGAAATTCCCGTCACAGACCTCCCTTGTCTGCACGGGATAGGACTTTTCCCGAAATCTCAAGACAGGAAACTCTCAAATGTCAAGTTTGGCCACAGTGAAGGCAGCGTCGCTCTTTTATACGACGGTCACGTTCAGCAGGTGCTAGTCTTGTATCTCCCAACTGCATGGGCTCTGGGGTTTCTTGGGAAGCTTGAGTTGTGAGGTACACAGGCATGGGGATGGAAGACTTATGAGCCCATTCTCTTTCTCTAAGTCTATTGTCCAAACGAATTGCCACCTCAATTAGAGACTTAAGGGTACCAACAGGGTCATTGGTAGCAACCTCATCCTGGATGGCCTCCGAGAGCCCATACTGGAACAATACGATGAGGGCTTCTTGATCCGAGCCACTCCAACGGCACGGAATTGGATGGCATAGTCTGCCACACTGCGTTTGCCTTACTGGATGGACAATAGGGGTGTCAAAACTAATCGTTTTTTCGATGCATCGAGATGCAGACAAGGACGGTTCGGTATCGGTTCAGTAATAGACCATAACCGATTATAACGGACTCAGTCCCGGTGCCAGAACACGCGACCCAGGGGGCTTGCATGATTTTCCGGGAGGGAGGGGGGTTGGGCTAATGAGGGGAGTACTCTGTATGAATGAAATAAGTCTTCAGATTTTAACTGAAAGGATTATTGCCACTTTCTTTACACACCGGTGCATTTAACGAACTAACAAACATCAGTGTGTATTTAACAAATGTCTTTATTTTTTTTTGTTAGTAATTCGTTTAAAAGACTGAAACATTATTTTTATTTGGTTGAAAAGACTGGCTAAAAGCACTGAGCGCATCTGAATGAATGAATGAATGAATGATGCATTTGTATAGCGCTTTCATGTGTATTTCCGTACACCCAAAGCGCTTTACAATCATATGGGGGGGATCTCTCCTCAACCACCACCAGTGTGCAGCATCCACTTGGATGATGCGTCGGCAGCCACAGTACAACGGCGCCAGTGCGCTCACCACACACCAGCTACAGGTGGAGAGGAGAGAGTGATATAGCCAATTTAATGGAAGGGGATTATTAGGAGGCCATGATTGACTAGGGCCAGTGGAGGGAATTTGGCCAGGACACCGGGGTTACACCCCTACTCTTTACGAGAAGTGCCATGGGATTTTTTGTGACCACAGAGAGTCAGGACCTCGGTTTAACGTCTCATCCGAAGGACGGTGCTTTTTACAGTATAGTGTCCCCATCACTATACTGGGGCATTAGGACCCACATAGACCACAGGGTGAGCACCCCCTGCTGGCCTCACTAACACCTCTTCCAACAGCAACCTAGTTTTCCCAGGAGGTCTCCCATCCAGGTACTGACCAGGCTCAGCCCTGCTTAGCTTCAGTGAGCAACCGATCTTGGGCTGCAGGGTGATATGGCTGTGGCTGTGGCATCTATCTAGCTCAGCACCGTTTTACACAAATATAACGATTTGTTGATATTGTGAGTGCACATAAATAATAGCAGACCTTTTGCAGTTTTGAAGGATGTAGTACTCTTACCTTTATCAACAAAAATTGTGTATTTTAGATTTCCACTGTTATTAAGAAAAAATGCAAGTGATTGCGTTTGAGCTTCCATGTCAGCTGCAAAACCCGCTTTTGCTTTCACTCTCCACACAAACGATTGGATATTCGTCTAACAGCGCACATTTATCTAGATTAAATGTTTAAATTAATATTCTGAAATGCATCAAGTGTTTTATGTCTATGGATTTTATTTAATTCAAGTCGTGTTGATTTGAGAAGGCTAAATTTATCAAACATGGTCAACTCATTGCCGCTAACCGCTTGTTCGTTAGGTCATTACTTTAAAAAAGCAAAAGCTTGAATTTAACAAACATAAAATGTTCCAAATATATTTCTAAATTAACTTAAAAAGGAAACAAAACAAAATCTAGCCACTTTGCCATTAGAATCCAAAACTGAACTATTTTAATTGATGCACGAACTGTTCTGATAAATTGTCGGACAAGGACGGGGCTCGGGTCTGAGAGTCTCAGGCTGGGCTCGTGCAGGACTCTATTCGTTCCCTCGTTTCAATTAAATAAGATTTGAGCGGTACCTCTCGGTTGAAATCGTATTTGGTTTAGTTTTTCGTGTTTAAAATGACTATAGCGGCAGCTTTTATAGCAAAAGATATACGGCCCTTTTCTGTGGTGGAAAACCCCGGCCACCTGTTAAATACACTGGAGCCGCGATATAAGCTTCCCTCACGCTGACACTTTTCAGAAAAGATTATGCCGGAACTTGTAACGCGCCGATTCTCCTGGCAACAGTGTTACTTATTAAAAGAAGACAACTTAAATGAGCAACAGAAATTATAAGTAAAACCATCGCAACCGCACACACGCGGAACTCATGGCATATAGCTGCAGACTGTGCACAGAACGGAACTCTGCTCTTAAAGGAGCCACAACATTTTCACCCATTACAAACGCTACAACGAAACCAAAGCCCAGGTATTTACTTTTGTGTATTTGTTCTAAATGTTGCTGTTGTCATCTGTGCCCAGACTTTAGTTTTGTTTGATACACTCAAGAAGTGTGTTTTCTTTGAGGAGGTAAGATTAAAGTTTCAGTTCATATATCTGACTGTTTGTATTTATTAACACAATTGTATATATTTGAAGTAAAATTGAAAAATGAGTATGCAGTGCATCGTCAATGCATCGTGATGCATCGAGATATTGTATTGAACCGAATCCATGACATGATAATCGTAATCGAACCGAACCGTAAGACCACTGTAGGTTCACACCCCTAATGGACAACAGCTTTTTTTGAGGCTTCCTGGCCTTGGATGGGATGATAGAAGACCCGTTGGAATTCCTGCACAAAGGCAGAGTAGCTGGAACAGAATGGGCTGTGGGCCTCCCAGATAGCTGTGGCCCAAGACAGAGCTCTTCCAGAGGGTAATAATATAGGCTATCTTTGCCCTATCTGAAGGAATGGCTGTAACTCAAAAGTGAGAGTAACTGTGTCAGGAAGCTGTTACAGGCACTAGGATCTCCTGAAAAGCTCTGAGGTGGAGGTAGTTGGGGTTCAGTTAACTGAGTAGGATTAGGAGCCACTGGCTGAAAAAGAAACGAGGCACAAGTTCAGACAGCTGTTTGGTCACTTTGTGAGATCTGGTGACCAGTGATGGGAATAACGGCGCTATAAATAAACGGCGTTACTAACAGCGATACTTTTTTCAGTAACGAGTAATCAAATTAACTACTGTTTCCCCCGTTTCAACGCCGTTACCGTTACTGACAATAAAATGCGTGCTACTATAACTGAGAACACTGAAGCGGTTTTCATGCAAGCAGAGTTTCTCTCAGCCATAGGACCTCTCGTTCTCTGGGCACGTGATGATTGGCTTAGATTGAGTAAATTTCCATTGTTTGCCAATCAGAGGCAGAGTAGTGCAGAGGTTCACACACAAGCACGCGCACGGCACACACCAACATCACAACGATGGCAAGTCCAACAAGTTCAAAGGTAGCTTTCGCAAACTGGAAGTATAAGCACTACTTTTCCTTTGCTGAGGTGAAAGGCAAAAATGTTTATGCAACGTGCAACTTGTAATGATAATATTTATATTAATATGTTGAATTTGATAGTTGTCTCACGTTGTCCCACAACAACATTAAAATAGTGTAGATTAGTGGACAATGTTTTATATTTATTTTATAGTTATATTAAATTAGATTTTTTTTCTAAGTAATGCAATAGTTACTTTGCCTGGTAATTAGTTACTTTTATAATGATGTTACTCAGTTACTAACTCAGTTACTATTTGTGAGAAGTAACTAGTAACTATAACTAATTACTTTTTTAAAGGTACGTGCCCGACACTTTTGATGACATATGAAGGCTGCATATAGGCTGAAATCTGTAAACCACTGTTTCTAACAAAAAAAAACAGAACATTTTTAATCACTCAATATGGTGCTAAAAAGGTAAGAATAAACCTAACAAGTAGCATATTCCAGACATCATCAACAGATCTTGTAGTAGGAATTGGATCTGACTTTGAAGTGTGTATGTGTTTATTTCACTAAAAAAAATAGAAGAATGCTGAAGTGTACTTTTTTTACTGAACACAGGATTGCATAAACAAAAAAGGGGGAAAAACCTAACAAGCTATTATGTCACTATGTTTGGGGCTCAGGACATTATTTTATTTAGATGAGCGCATTTCTTTTGCCCTTTCCCATCAATGGCCATGGCACAAACACACACACACACTGATGGTCAGCTCTGCACGTGTTCCAGCATCTCAGCCGCTAATGAAAGCAACATGCTGGTGTGGCAGAGCAGAGCCAGGAAATCAGTCACACCTGACACGGGTCATCAATGCCCGATTTCCTCACAATTTACAAACAAACTCTCAGAGCTGGACAACGTATAAGCCTGTCTCCACTTCTTTAAGGATGGAGTATGTTCCCTCACATTTTCTCCTTGAACAACTATAAGATCTGAGATGGTGGTCACATAAATATTTATTAGCAAAAAATTGATGGATTGTTTGTCAATGGTGCAGAGGTATGAAGCACAGCTCACATTACATGAACTTTCAAACCAAGCAGCTTTCTGTGTGCCAGAAGGATACAGCAGTGACGGTTCCTCCAGGAGCGACCCACTAACCTCCAGACTGAACTAGAGCTCCACTAGAGCACTGTGAGCTTCACCCTTCATACTCGCCTCATGCATTATGTGAACAGACCTTATATGATCAAACACACAACGTCTGTATCGCTGTGTAAACTCTTACAGGTCATGAAAGCTCTCACTCTCCCGACAGGGAAAATCCTGTCATCATTTACTCACTCCAAACCCATATAACTTTCATTCATCTTTAACACAAAGGTTTATTTTTTTTTTTCAATACTCTCATCGTCATCACAAGCAAATTTTGCAAACTTCAAAGGGACATTGTGAAAGTAATCAATATGAAACTAGCAGCTCGGTCCAAGTTTTCTGAAGAGACGCAGATGCTTTATGATGAACACATTTACTTCAGTCTTTGATTCACATAGAAACATTGATGAACACACAATCTTAAAAATACAGGTGCTTCATGATGCCATAGAAGAACCTTTTTGTCTAAATGGTTCCATAAAGAACCTTTAACATCTTTGTAGCAAATAAGGTTCTTCAGATTATAAAAATGTAAGCAAAAAATGTCCATTTAAAGAACCTTTGATTGAATGGTTCTTTGTGAAGCCAAAATGGTTCTTCTATGGAATTGCTTGAAGAACGTTTGGAAGCACCTTCATTTTTAAGAGTGTAGAGCTCATCTGATTCGCTCAACAGAAGCTGCTTGACCACTGAGATCTACTCTTGTGTCAAGCTGCTACGGCTGAGCTTCTGAACTTTTTGTAGCTTTAGAAAATGTTAGTTGTGCGCTAGATTAGGTTAACAATATGGAACAACTCTGAGAGTGCTATCATAGTTGGTGTAACTCACACCAAATGTCCTGCAGAAATAAAAGCACAATATGTCAACTCTTCAGCAATAAAAAAAAAAAAAAAAGGAAAACAAATGTTAGATTATCTTGAGTCATTTTCGCTTATTAGTATGGATGAATTGGATCATCAAAGACATCGGTTAATAAAATGGGATTAAATATATTATTTAACATTTAATTATTGCAGGTTTGTGTTGAATTTGACCGTTTTTCTTCATTTTGAGGAACACTGTATCTGTTTTTTAGTGAGTGAGATGAATTAATGCATGTTCACATTTATTCTAGAACTAAAGTAACGTCTGAAAAAGTCACTGGCGTTACTTGTTTGAAAAAGTATCACAGATATTTTCTTGTCAATTAAAAAGTAATGCATTTCTTTACTAGTTACTTGGAAAAAGTAACATTCTCACGTAACTTGTGTTAGCATCTGTCTTCATATCCACTGATTACATACTCAAAAGCATTATTCATACTCTAGAAGAACACAATCATAGATGACCAGAGCCAGAAGAGCCTCATGCCTCTACAAAACACACACATGAACGCACAGTAAGTGGAAGTTTTAATAAGACTTTGGTGTTCTAGGTGGTTGCTTTTATTGGTGCCTCGACTTTAAAGCTCTTTATAAAGATACATGCTCTCACACATTCCTTCTGCTCTTATAAACTCCCCAAAGCAAACACCTCCTCGACTGTGAATCACTGGACATTTCTAAAGAAGTGAGTGAGATTTTTCTTCCCTCTTTATATTGAAACAGACACCTACACTCTTACAAATATAGATGCTTCACGATGCCATTGAAGAACCTTTTTTGTCTAAATGGTTCCATAAAGAACCTTTTAACATCTGAAGAACCTTCCTGTTTCACAAAAGGTTCTTTGTGGCGAAAGAAGGTGCTTTAGATTATAAAAACATGTGAAAGAGATGGTTCTTTAAAAAATGGTTCTTCTATGGCATTGCTGTGAAGAACCATTTAAAGCAGCTTTATTTTTAAGAGTGTATATGAAAACGAAAAATGATAATAAGGCACTGAAGACAGAAAACTGCCGTCAGATGAGATGGGGATGACATATTCACCAAGGCACACACTGCAGCTGAAAGGAGAAGCGGTGCCAGTAAGAGTAATGAAATTCTCCAATACGCGAGTCGTGACATCAGCCTCTGAGCGGCACACTGTAAGGAAATCACGTGAAATGATGTCATGGGGCTTTTAATCTGTCACATTCGATCCACTCAGAGTCTGCAGGAACGTCCTTCATTTAAAACGACGGGATGGTGAACCTGCCTGATTAGCTCTTAGGTCATCGTTTCCTTTTCTATGAAATGAGTGTCCAGCTGTTTTTGCTACGGTCAACTCACGGAGATAAAGGTCCTAATGTTCTGGATTTTGCTGAAGGTTTGAATCCTGCAAGCAACCCTACTGACATCTAGTCCAGGTTGCTCCAGAGGAACAAAAAAGGGAAATGAAAACACTGCAAAAAATGCTTTTCTTACTTAGATTTTTTGTCTTGTTTCTGGCCAAAATATCTAAACGTTATTTTTCTAGACGAGTAAAAAGCATTGTCTTGTTTTCAGAAAAAAAAAACAAGTCAAAATGAAGTGAGTTTATAATAGCAAAATAATCTGCCAATGGGGTAAGAAAAAAGTAATCTTGTTTTCTGTTTGAAATACGTTTTTTTTTTTTTTTTTTTGGCTCACCCCATTGGCAGATTATTCTGCTTGTTCTAAGCTAAAACTCACTTCATTTTGACTCGTTAAAAAAGCATTTTTTTGCAGTGAATGGTCAGGGGGCAAAAGCCCATGCACAGTAAAATCTAATGTATTATACTGACAGTGTAAATTTGTGAACAGGTGATGTTTACCCAGCAAGTTATTACAAAAATGCCATCTGCAGTGCTACTCTTGGAGTATAGTGATCATTTAACTTCATACATCAGTATTACTCGTTTTTATATGAAATAAAGTACTAGATGTGTTTCTAAATGCTCTGAAACAGGTTGGCTAGCTGTGTGTGTTTGGCATCACGAATACAAACACACACGTCACACATTTCAGGAGTGATGGACTATTAGTCAAACCTGGTTAGAAATACTCACCTACAACAGATCTCTAGTGCCCTCTTGCTGCAGGAAATATGATTGGATTTTTGTCTGTTTTTAAAGCTAATTCACATGTGCACATCTGGGCCTGTTTTCACAAAACATCTAAAAAAGTAAAAGGTAGCTCCTAACTCACCAATTTAGGAGAAAACCTTTAAAATAAAGCTCCTACATCTGTGAAATGTTAGCAGTAGTGAGGAGGACTCCTACGTTACGAAGACCAAATCACAAACTGGCCCTCCCTGCTGAAAAAAAAAAAAATACACATCACAGAAATTCTAATGGTTTCCACTACAAACATTACAAACCACCAACTTCTAACAATTAAAAAATTGTTTTCCTGTAGTGTGTTTTGGGACACTCTCCATTAGGATTTAGAGATTTTTACAAGCCACCAAAAGAAGGTGACCCATTACCAGTAAAGACAGAGAGAGTTTCCATTAACACCAGTACATTTCCCATTATAACCAGTAAAATCATTAAAAAAAGTGTTTTTGTTTTTTCAGCAGGGCTAAAATGTCTGTTGTTGGCAATCTGCCTTCGGAATGTAAACATTTTAGCTGCATTTATTTGCTTTTTTTCTCCTTTTGGAGGTTATCCCAAATCCACATTTCCTTTGATTATATTCTTGTTTTCATTAACAAGTTGGGCAAGATCTTGTGTCCAGGTTGGTTTTCTTTTACGTTTGCATGTCTTACTATCAGCCACGATTATTCTATGCATATCCGCTAATTGTTTATGAGAAGCACACATGTAAGAGGCTGATAATCAGCTGAACATATAATTGTTTAATTACTGACACTTATCCTGCATTTTTAAATCTTTAATTGAATGTGGCAACATTTTTATTTTAAACCGTTATTTGAATATGGCAACATAACACCACACTCTACAATGTTCCTTTGAACAAATCTCTGACAGAGACCCCTCCCCTATCCGCCAATCACTGTGTGCATAGTTAATGAGCATGCTGACATCATCCAGAGCAATGAGCTCAACCCCGCCCCTCACTCTCAGTTTAAGTCTTCTCTCTACTCCTGAGAAAAAGTTCGTCTCAGCAGCTTTGTGAATAAGTTTAAGAGAAAATTCTTAGATAAAAACCTTCACTGCTATTTAGGAGAACTCTTAGTGCGAAGATCAAATAATTTGTGAATACAGGCCCAGGTAGAGAAGGACGAATACAAGAAAAAAAAGAAGAAAAAAACACAAATTACAAAGAACATTGAAAAACACTGCCAGACTGTAAAAAGAGAAACTCTTCTTGAACTGAACAACGTTATTTAGATGATGGTCTGAAATATTCCATCAATTAAAGACTAAAACACCATTTCTTTTGTGGTTATGAGATGGGAATTTTTTAATCTTATAAAGGGGATCCTGAATTAATTTCCTACGGAACTTTGTAACTTTGTTGGGACGCCTGGATCTGAGCAGAAAAAGAACAGCTGAAGACAAATGAGAATAACACCTTTCTGTGCAGAACGTCTGGCCATTCTCACATGATCCGTTCAGATTATAACAGATTGATCATAACAGCAGCTCCAAACTGTGACTGCAGCTTTGCATGGAAACAAATCAAGTGGACCATGAAAAAAAAAAAAAACATGAAATCAAATGATTGGTCTTTTGTTTCACTCATTCTGGTGTTAATATGATAAGGGTTAATCGTGCTATGGTTATCTGTTTTCTCTCAGTACACAATCACTTAGTCCACAGTATTTATCAAATTTATTTTCTCCTCTACAAATGAAGACAGTAGTTCAAAATTCTCATACGGACAGGAAGAGAGAATGTAAAGAGTTGTCCTTATGAAAGCTCATTTAAATAAAGTAAAAAAACAGGTTTACATTTACATACAACATCCCTCCATCACAGATCACAGAAGCATGCTAGAGCCGTTCATCACGGGACAGTTTCAGACCCATAGACCACCGTCATCCTCACAGATGGACTCAACTAGATCTGAAAACAAGCCATGAAGGCCATCAGAAAACATGATAGAAGAAAAAGAAAACCACTTCTGTAAAAGTCTCTACAACGAAAATGTACATCCGGCCACGGCTCAGATTCCCTTTGCTTTTGAACACGAGAGAGAGCTGAACGGAGATCGATGATGGACGGCTGTCAAAATCAGAACTTATTCGCTAGTCGGTGTCTGAGTGCTACACAAACCCGTTTCAGATCCTAGAAATTATTTACAACAGTCACTTGAGTGAAATCAAAGATGAGCGGAGATGTTCCACAAGATCTCAGGATGTCGCTGTCCTGTTAGTGGTTTGGGACAAAAGCAAAAGCACAGCCTGCAAAAGAAAACATTAACAGCAGAAGATTCTGTGACACCCTAAGATCTGTTATTTAGTGAGAAACAAGAGAGAAAGAGCAGCAAACCAGCAGCTTCATACCTGCGACAGAGCGGAGTATATACATGAGAAATGTGCCACTGTGATGGACGAGGATACATACAAAATCATTCTAATATTCAAACCAATATTTATATCACACACATCTAATAGAAGCACATCATGTTTTAAATAATCTCAATAAAAATCTGTAAAAAAAAAATTATAAAAGAAAACAAACGAGGCATGT
>NC_133367.1:47530551-47618074 GCF_049309525.1 Garra rufa | reverse complement strand
AATAAAGTCAAAATACTACGAAAATATAGCCAAAATATTTGGACACTAAAGTTGAAATATTTCAAGAATAAAGTTGAAATACTACGAGAATGATGTCCAAACATTACGAGTATAAAGTCGAAATATTGTGGGAATAAAGTTATATTATTCTGAGAGTATGGCCTGTATTTTGGTCTGGATTGAGAGCACCAGGAGAAGTTGCCAGTCACGGGAATTTATTTGAATACTGTTGCATCCACATCATCTTACTGGGATGAGGAAGAGTCCATTTTAAGGACTCATGGAAACAGCTTAATATCAAGAATGTGATATGTATTAACACTGAACAGGAACAGCTTTTCATTCAGCTCACCCAATTGGCATTCCTTTGGGGCCTTTCACCAGCTTTCTTATTTAACCCCTTTTAATACGCTACAAATACATGTGGAATTATTAGCAGAAACCATACCTTGTGTCATACTCACTGGCACAGCATGCTTGGAAATAATGCTTCATGTCCGATTGCATTTTTTGAAGTCTCAGCTTTCAAAATCAGTTTTATTGCAAAATACAAACAATGCGCCTTACAATAATGTGTTTTCCAGGACCTTTAATGTGGCGTGACAGATCGCTGTATTCATGTGAATCAATTCATTAAATGACACTGTTCTTTGTGAAAATTCCACCACCTACTCTGCACAAAAAGTCTGTGGCATCCAACCTTTCATTCCTCACATATATTAATAAAAAAAACAACAACAATATGTTCTAGAGGTTGAAGTGGGCGTTATATAGTTGTCTTTTCTGAGGTATTTAATGTGAAGTGACTATTCACAAGCTGACTTAGTCACGGTATAATACACAGGGTTTCTGCAGATATGAACAAGACAAGAACAAGAAATTTAAGACTTTTTAAGACCTTTTTAATACCACCTTATATGAAATTTAAGACCGAAACCTGTAATGGAAATAGATATTATATTACATGCATATATGTAATATTTAATGTGTTTAATGTAAAAAGTAAACGCAATTTCATGGCTGTCATAAATTAAATTTATTACTACGATATACAGTGAACTTTTCATATCAGCAGATACTATTCCACACAAAATATCCCCATAAAAGTACCACTAGAAATATCTGATGTAAAAAAAAAAAATTAGCTTTTACATCGTAAATCTGCATATTTGATTTACCTTTATAAATGCCTTTTTTTTTTTTACTTTTGAAATGTATGCATTACCTTTGAAATTTATTTTATGAATTTATCAATAAATTCTAAATGGCTGTTAGCAGTGAGATTACATAATTTACAAAGTGAGATTAATGTTTTAAATACATTTATTGATTTATAAATATATACATTAGAAATGTTGGGTGTGGAGGCATACTTTTAAACACACTAAACTACCAGCAGGTGGCGGTAAGTCACTTCATGAGCGAGTTATTTCAACTGATTCGAGCAAAACGCTGAATCATAGCAGAACGTTGCTAGGAGAATGCTTCTGCTAATGTTGCATATTGTCTAATATGTAAGTAACTACTTGACTAACTACTTTTTTATTGAGCTAAAATTAATGTAACATTTGTAATTGTGAGAATTTTTAGCAAAAAGCTCACTTGGTATATTACTGAACTATATCATGCTATAAATAAACTATACATTTTAAATTTTTACCTCAGTGTATTTCTTTAGAGTGCCGTTACATTCATTTGTTTTAAAGTATGTCACAAATAGACCAGAAATACACTATCCATTATCAATTTCTGTTTACGTTTAATGTATTAAAATATGAATCTTTCTTGCCGTTGGATGCTTCACTAGTTGTTTTTGTCACTTCAGTTTTAATCAGGCGGTTTGTTCGGTCGGGCAAGTATAAAAAAAACATTTTAAAAGTATTTCGAATGCTGGCGGTCAGCTAGCTCGACCTATATTTCTTCTTATTATTGATAACATTATATACAGAAAAAGGTAGTTTGACCTGTATTCTGCTACTGCGATTCTGAAGACGCAGTAACTTCCACAGAGGGAGAAAAAAAATCTAGTTGTTAGCAACTGGCCTTAGCCAAACAAACCCTATATTCAGTTTTATCAAGCCAAGTATCACTAAACTTGCACTTCCTCACTGCTAAAAAGTTAAATCCATTTTGCTTCTGCGGTACAATCCGAGAGAGACTCGCGCCAATAACAGAAAGCTGATTGGCTATTGCATGCTGGTCTCATTTGTAGTTTAAATACAGCAAATTATATTGGGAATAGTGAAATAAAGAACTACAACACCACGGAAACAACAAAAAGAGAATTTAAATGAGCATTAGAGGTAGCGTTACATGGACATCGGAAAAATAAGACCTGTGTAAAATTATTTAAGACCTAGAACAGCGAATTTAAGACTTTTTAAGGCCTAAAATTTTGATTTTTAAATTTTAGACTTTTTAAGACTTTTTAAGACCCCGCGGAAACCCTGAATACAGTAAATGACTGGAAATAATATTTAATGTCTTCCACTCATTATTTGCAGCATGCCAGACACCCAGTAATCACTTTCAACATAACACAGCTCAGCTTTCAAATGGTCAATTTGATCACGAAATACAAATTAAAAATATGTTTTTCCTCTTTATTTCAAGTTTATAACAAGATATAAAACTGAAAGAACGTCAGAAGGAATGAAAAAAAACCTGTATAGCCTAACTTGAAAGTGAATACAGCGATCTGTCACGACACATTAAAACACATTATTGTAAGACGCATTGTTTGTATTTTGCTATAAAACTGATGGATTTTGAAAGCTTAGACTCTGGAATATTTCCCGCTGCTCTCAATCTGGGCCATCTATAGTCTAGAACAGTGTTTCTCAACGGGGGCGGTACCGCCCCCCAGGGGGCGTTGGGAGAGCCTCGGGGGGCGCTGAAAGCAATAATTTTGAAAGGGGGGCGCTGAGGTGGTTTTGGGGGGCGTTTGGTTAAGACGAGTTTAAACCGAATAAGTTTGAGCTAAAACTTGCAGAAGAAAATGGTCTGCCACATCCTAATGCCATTTCTACACTGGATGCATCAAAGCGCACTTTTCTGTATCTATTTGACAACTTGTCTGCAGCATAAGCGCACGGAATGCGTTTACTGTAGCGCTCGCGCTCAGTTACTGAATGACTCATTATAACGGGATCTACGTGCTTTAACGCAACTTGTTGCGCCGTTCGCGGCCAGTGTAGCAGTGTTACGGTCATTGCACACTGTGTCCGAAATTTTCGTATACGTTATTTCGTATTCGTAATCCTAAAAATTCGTCAAGCACAGAAACCTTGCACACTGAGTCCGACGAAATAGAACGATGTTGTCCACTCTCTTCTTAAAAACAGAAACAGATACAGAGGAGTGAGGGAATACTTTTAAGGCGCACCTCCTTATTAATAAACTGCGGGATTATCCCGGGTAATTCAGAGTTTATTTCAGGATGTCAGTAATCGTTGATGCTTTGCTAGCATTACTGGAGCCACATATTATAAAGAAGACCACTAATTTTTGCGAACTCAGCGTACAAGGACCTTTACAGTGCTTGTGCTGCGGGACAAAGTGAATGAACTTGACAGACGCAATTCTGGATTTTGGCGTTCGCTTGTACGGTGGCTCTGAACTGTCAAAACACCTCTCAAAATGCTTGCTACGGATGCGAAAAACGCAAAAAAATCAAACCCGATCCGCAATTTTTTATGACGGACGAAAAATTTGGAGGCAGTGTGCAAGTGTGATTAACATAACGTGAGGTATTTATTTTTTAACGTGCGAAAAATTCGGACTCAATGTGTGCAATGACCTTAAGTGTTAGCTGGCTGCTAGTTTACAATAGTCACGGTCAAGCATGAGATGCTTTTTCTTGTTTAGAAAAAAATAATAATATGAAAGCTTTTTGTTTGCCAAATTATTTAAATGCCAAATTTTTAAAGAATGTATTCAAAGCTCACAAATAATAGCCCAGCCTAATTCTATATGCTTTTTTCTCCTTGGGAAACTAATGATAATGATATTTCAAGCCCAGTCAAATCAAATATGTCATGAATGTCATGTGGCATTCAATTACATATATTTGAAATAAAAGTATGTATGGGCTAATGTGGGCTGTTTGGGTTTAGATAGCTTACATGCTTTTAAAATAGCCTATATATTATAAATAAAATATACATTACTATTAAAAAAGGCAAATAAGATTTTTTAATGGATGAATAAACATAGGTTGCATTTGTTTGTTTTTTAAAAAATATATACCATTAAAAAAGCTTTTTTAATTGAATATATTTTAAATGTGTTTTCCTCTTCATTACTCTAGCTTTCAGTGTCACATGATCTTTCAGAAATCATGCTGAATGCCATAAAATCAAGAATATGTGATCTCTTTAACATTTATTTAATTGACTGAAGTACAAAGAAACAAATTCCAATGTTTACACTGGCCAACATATTTTTGTTAATATAAACAAATTTTGAGCCACGATCTAGCTTTGCTTGCAAAGACTGAGAAGCTCATTTTATACCCAAAGATGATCCCCTCACCTATTACCAATTCACCTGCCTCCTGTCAACTGTTTCAAAACAGATTAGCTTATTCTATAACCTTTTCACCTTTATTTTTCTTCTGCCCCAATTGTTTTGGAGTGTGTTGCACTTTTGTGACTTTTCTTTTCTTTGTAATGTTTTCAATTGAATAAAAGTTAAATAGAATTAACAAATCATAGATTTTATCATTTTACAAAACGTCCCAACTTTTAGTGTTGTACTTAGTTTTCTTTAAGGTATTTGTAAGCAAACTTTTAAATATTCTAAAAATTGTGAAATATAGTAAAGTAGAGTTTACATTTCTTCCATTTGCATGTGTAGTGGTATTACCCACAAAATTAACCATGTCTACTATCTCAGAAAAAAGGGAATTCAATATATTCTCAAAAAGCAGGGTATTTTCCAAGGAATTTTTTTTTTTTTTTTTTTACTGAAAGCTAATTGAAAATATCCAAACATACCACAGCAGTAAAAAGGGTGTTCAAGAGTTCCAGAAATGGAAGAACAAACTAAAATCACTTATGTAAAAATGTCCTTTTGGATATGTTCTAAACAGGAATTTTTATTTAGTCTTTTTAAATTTGGGGCAATAAAGTATATCAGCATCACAAAAACACTGAAGCTCTAGCAATGAAAATCACCAATTTGCTTAAAAACTGCAAATGAATGTTATTAATGTTTTTTTTATATATATAATTTACTGTAAAAAAATGATCAATTCAATGCGTCCTTAAATTAATTTAGTAAAAATTGTAATGACCCCATACATGTGAATTGCTATAAATATAATAACACACCTATTATAAACACAAAATACTAATAACAATCAATTTTAATTTTCATTGAGGACAATTAGACTATGATTTATTTGATGGGGGGCGGTGAGGGACCTGAATAATGGGTAGGGGGGCGCTGGACCAAAAAAGGTTGAGAACCACTGGTCTAGAATATACTCTCAAAATATCAGACCAGCTGTTTGACCTCTATTGTGCAGCCCTACACTCAACCCACTGACGTTCATGCATGAGACGTTTTTCAAAACATCTTCATTTGCTTCACATTTTCACCTTAGAGGGAACTGACTGCAGAAACTCACCGTTGATGGCCATAGCAGGCATGACCAGAGACATTTTGGGTCGAGTTGTTTTATTGTGGCTGATGGCAGGTAACAGCAGGTGATCCTACAAGAGCCAAAGATGAGAATGAGTGAGTGTGTGTGTGTGTGCTTCCTGCAGACACAGCGGTGGGCGGCTCTTCTTACCCGTCTGAACGACACCACGTAGAAAGTGTCCTCGCGCCGATCAATAGCGTCCAGAAAGTCGCTGTAGCTGATCTCTGGGCCGGGCAGCACCTGCAGCTGACTGCGAGGACAGACCAGGCAAATGTGGGCTGAACATTTTAATGTTAACATTTCCACAACTTCTTTTACTCCGAGGATAGTTACCTTTCGATGGAACGATGAGCCTGAATCGGAAGGTACCTGGAGAAGTTTGTCTTTCTGTGCTGAGCCTTCTGCTGATAAAAGAGAAAGAACGTGATAAATCAAATGTGTGTAAACGATGCTAATGTGTCATAGAGAAGCTCATCTGTGTTTCACTGTAACCTCGGAGTCATGTGTTTGTGTGAGTCTGTATGAAATGAGGACAAGCAGCTGCGGTTTCACACCTGAGCTATTTTAGTCTTCTTCACAACCTTCGGCTTTCCGTCAGGCTTTCGGTTGATCTGATGACGCTGGACCCATCCACGCAGCTCATCCGCCAACCTGACGGAGAAACACAGACAGTCAGCACTCTGAACAAATCTACTCGCCTTGAGAGTGAAAAGTATGGAGGTATCAAATGTCAAATATTTGGATATACCTTCTCATTGCTTACTTTTACTATTTTAGAACAGTAATTTAATAAAAAACAATGTACTATTTAATATAACAATGGTAAACTCAGACAAATGTGTTGGGTATTTAAAATTGATTAGAGTAATAAGTAAATGAGGAACATTAGACTGTAGTTAGAGACGAAGAGGACCCACTGACCTGAGTGACTCTGAGCGGTTGAACTGTCTGCAGTCAGGGGAAGAGAAGTATCTGTCTATATCCTGCAGGAGCAGGTCTTTAACTTCACTGAACACGCCGCTCTGATTCCTGAAGGACAAACACATGCTCAGACACACTGACCAGGACTGAGTGTGTGTTTGTGTGCGTTTCTGGACGCTCTGCATCTCACCTGAACTGATACGAGACGGCAGCTTTCTTGTCCAGCTCTCCTTTCCTCCCACGTTCTTCTTCTTCCTCTCTGTCCATCCTCTGCTCCGCGGTTCTCTCGCTCGCTCGTCTCCTCCGCAGCTCCTGAGACTTCTCAAACTCCAGCAGGCGTCTTCCTGAAGGAGGCACAGCCGCTTCCTCTAGCCCAGCTTCCAGCGTCCTGTCTTTGAGACTGCGGGACAGAGACATTTTCTCTAAGGTGTCTAGTATTAATATATACATTCACATATGTGACCCTGGACCACAAAACCAGTCTTAAGTCGCTGGGGTATATTTGTAGCAATAGCCAAAAATACATTGTATGGGTCAAAATTATTGATTTTTCTTTTATGCCAAAAATCATTAGGAAATTAAGTAAAGATCATGTTCCATGAAGATTTTTTGTAAAATTCCTACTGTAAACCTATCAAAATGTAATTTTTGATTAGTAATATGCATTGTTAAGAACTTAATTTGGACAACTTTAAAGGTGGTTTTCTCAGTATTTTGATTTTTTTGCACCCTTAGATTCCAGATTTTCAAATAAATGCATCTCTGCCAAATATTGTCCTATCCTAACAGACTATACATCAATAGAAAGCTTATTTATTGAGCTTTCATATGATGAATATATCTCAGTTTTGTAAAATTTAACCTTATGACTGGTTTTGTGGTCCAGGGTCACATATATTCAGTTTTGTTGAATGTGGTCATAGGATGAGGAAACATGTTGACGGTCCAATGCAATATAAGTCCAATTGCAGTTGTTAGTGAATATTGCACTAAATGTTGCAATGACAAAATATTGCACTCAATCAAAAGTTCAAATGTTACAAATAAGTTACAATATTGATGTTGCAATACTGATAGCACTAATATAACAATTTGATGATAGATGTTACAATAAAGTAACAATTTTGAAATACGTTGATTATATTTTTTTGTCTTTTATCTCAGCATTCCTATCATTGTTGTATAAGGTTTTTTTCTTACGCACAGGGGGCAGCCGTGGCCTAATGGTTAGAGAGTCGGACTTGTAACCCAAAGGCTGCGGGTTCGAGTCTCAGGTCCGGCAGGGATTGTCGATGGGGAAGGTGAATAACCAGCACTCTCTCCACCCTCAATACCACGACTGAGGTGAGTCCCTCACCTGAGGTGTTTCTTGTTCATTTAGAACAGGGGGTCTCCAAACTCGGTCCTGCAGAGTTTAGCTCCAACTTGCCTCAACACACCTGCCTGGAAGTGTCTAGTATGCCTAGTAAGAGCTTGATTAGCTGGTTCAGGTGTGTCTGATTGAGGCTGAAGCTAAACTTCCAGAACCGAGTGCATCACCCCGCGTTTAGAGTGTTTGTAGCCGCAGCGTTTACCTGACGGGGCCGAAGGTGAAGGTGACGAAGAGGAACAGAGCCATCACACACAGAGCTCTCTTGTTGCTGCCAGACTCAGTAGCCTGTTTGGCACAAACACACAATTAGACAGCGTGAAAAACACACGACAAATGTAGAGCGTGATCCGGCGGGTGAGCGTCTGACCTCTTTCCCGGCGAGCCGCAGCCGCAGAGATTGGTTCTCCTTGCGCAGACGCTCGTTCTCCTGCTGCGCCTCCCGCAGCTGCGCCTCCAGGTTCTGCAGGTACTCCTTCTTCTTCTTGCGGCTCTGACAGGCCGATTCTCGGTTCTTTATCATACGCTGCTGCCTCTTCAAAACCTTCATCTGAGGAGCACAAGAGTGTATTTACTATATACTGGAAACTGGAAATGTAAGATACTAGACACTAGCGGCCAGCTCAACGCAAAGTTGGGAAACAATGGATTGTGAACAAATACAGTAATAATGAAGAATTAATCCACCATTGTGTTAAAATATAAGGCGTTTTGTGTGAAATGCAACTATTTTTTATCCATTTAGCCCAATGTGTGTGGGAATGGGACACTTTTGAATGCAGGTATAGCTTATCTTGCAAAACAGAGACACCTATAGGACATATTGCCTCCATTCAAATAAATCTCAATAACTTTGAAAAACAAAATGTTACAAAATTTTTTTTTTGGAACCTAGTGAAATAAAAGAAACTCTCTGCTGGACGATTAGCCAAAAAGTTCTTAAAAACACAGACTTTCAAAAACAAACATAGGAAAAAAAAATACGGAATTTGATTTTTAATTTGTGTTTATCATAAAATTATGAAAAAATACAATAAAAAAATTATTCCACCCATGTGTTAAAATTTAGGGTATTTTCTATGAAATGGTACCATTTTTATGAATTGTTATGTTACTCCAATGTATGCAACACTGGACACATATAGGACACTGTTTTAAATTCAGGTATGCCAAAATCAGTAAAAAATCCAAAACATGCCAAAGAGCTTAAGAGGTTAAACATTTTTGTCCAATTAACCATTCAATAAAAGGCTATTGTCTCAGGCAAGCAGTTTCCTACGTGACGCTTCAGTTTTCACGAGATGCTTTGCATCATGGTCCTAAACACTCTCTCTGGGGTTTATTTTCTCTTCCAAACTGAAAACTTGATGGGCAGATCCGATTACTCAGAAATAAACTGAAATGAATAAACAAACGTATGCATTATTCCACATATTTTACAGTATTTAGCATCACTCACATCGAAGTCATTGCAGCCGTTTCCAGGCAGGGAGGACGCTGGGATGATGGGTTTGCTCGGGGCCGGGGCTGAGGGACTAGTGCAGTGAGGCATGCTGGGAGACAAAGGCTCCATTTTAACAATGGAAGGAGCAGAACCCAGACACACTGACTGAGAGAGAACCACTGCAGGAGAAAGACAGACAGACAACATCATCAAACTCAAAACAATACTACTACTATCTGAACTTTATCGGAGTAGTGTGACGAGAATTAAATCCATCATCATAAAGAATCAATCCTGCTTGAGTTGAGCTCTGTGTCCTCTCTACATCAGTAAGGGCTGATATCTCACCAGGCGTGGTGTTCTGGTCGACGGGTGGGACAGGGACAGGAACGCTCTGCAGGATGAGAGCTTTGGCCGGACTGGGGCTCTGAGCGAGCGGCAGCGCGGCCACACACACGGGTTTGGGCTGGATCAGAGGTTTACTGCTCAGAATGCTGCTGGCCTTCAGCGTCGCTGCTGAGGAGAGCACTAAACCAACACAAGCACACGCTCAACATCAGCTGACAGAGTCAGGAGCAGACCGCACACGGGTCATTAGTGACACAAAACATTCTCAGAACACACTCAGGAACCAACGGCGTGCGGCTTTACGCACAGTCAAGTGTCTTCAGTGAATAATGGCTTTTGCTTCGCTTTTCATCTCAGAAGAATCTGAATACAGGTCAAGTCAAACCAACTACTTCTATAGACACTTTTTATTGTTATTGTTTTTATTAGGTGCATGACATGACAGGCCCTGGTCAGTGTATGTGTTTAGAGATTCGCTGAAATGAAAATCATGGCCTGAAACTGAAAAATCTGGATGCACTTTGCAGAAATCCAAAACCACTTTAAGTAAATAATAGGGATGCACCGAATGTTCAGAAACCAAAATTATTTGGCCGAAAATTGCAAATAAAAGCAAAAATAAGTGAAAAGGCAGAATAAAAGACCGCGAACAATGAGGTGACGTGATCAAATAGAGGCGAGCACTAATGCAGCAAACGTGTGGTCAGTGTGGAAGCGTTAAAACTGTCTGAGAAAGACTCAAAACTCATTCCCAGCAGCGACAGCGAGAGACTGTTTAGTAGCGCATCGCATGTCTTCATGAGGAGAGAAAGGTTACTGTATGATGACTGAAATCATCCATTAGTCAATCAACTCCAGAACGTTCTGTTGTCTAATACACCAGACACCAATTGTGTTTATTCTGACAGCAGCTCCTTAGCCAGGGTTCAAAGACCAAAGATGACAATCATTCACAAATCTGCTGCTGCCAGCAAAAACCAGGACTGAGCTCTTCTTGCGGGTTTACCACTAAATAAGACAACATTCAGAAATGTAAGTATTGGCATTTTACTGCTGTTCTGTAAATAAAATTAACCAGAAAGACAAAAATAATGCTAGCAATCTCTATCAACAGCTCTATTACATACCTGTCAAGTTTTGGATTTGAAAATAAGGGAAATTTTCCGGCGCCTGCCGCGAGCAGTCCCACCACCCCAACCATGCTCCAGTATCACTTACATTTTAAAACAGGTGACAAGAAAGCTAAAATCACCACCTGTCAACCACTTATGAACTACAATTGGCTTCATGCACAGCTGCACTACTTCCTGAACTTCAGGCATCTCCTTTGTTTCCTGTCTGCCATTATTGGACAAACTGATTCATCCAGGTGATCAGTTTGTCCAATAATGGCAGACAGGAAACAAAGGAGCTGCCTGAAGTTCAGGAAGTAGTGCAGCTGTGCATAAAGCCAATGATAGGCCTACCTTTGTTGACATTGACATGCTGTGAGCATTCATAGCCTAAATGAAAACACAAAAGGGTATATATGAACAGCATTTATTTAAAGGCCTATTTGCATATTTTCTGTTCGTTTAACATTGGTAGGCAGTTATCGCGAGGCTAGTGACAGAGCTCAGATTTTTTTTGGGGGGGGGGGGCGTTTTTTTTTTTAAGAACGCAAGTTAAAATTAGTGATGGCAAGTTCGGCTCTTTTCAAAGATTCGGCTCTTTTGGCTGGGCTCCCTTAAAAGAGCCGGCTCTTACGGCTCCCAAATGGCTCTTTATTTAGTATCACTCAGAGCCTTCTATTTTAGCCCAATTTATCAATTTTGAATGTTTTGTGTATTGGTAAGCAACTTTTTAATTCCTTATTTTTCATTTTAAAAAATACAGTTACTATTATTTAACATTTTAAACTTTAATTGAACTCAACCACAGCATAACCTAAATAAAGGGAAAAGTCTTAACATATATAATAAACATATATAACAAAACACTTTTGTCTTTAGTGCAGGTTGGCATTGAGAAATATGAGATGCCTCAGCTTGGATGGGCTGATGCGATTTCTCCTCTCTGTAATTATTTGTCCTGTTTTTGAGAAGACTCTCTCTGAGGGCACCGATGTTGCAACAATGCAGAGTCTTCCTACCATTACCTTAACCAGGCGTCTGCACTCAGCTTTGCAGTCTCCAACATCATTGAAATGCAGCCAGATGCTGCTGCTTTTTCGTTTTTCACTCATTTTTTCACTTTCTCCCAATGGACTCGCATTTAATGCCGTCTCCCCCGCTTCTCTCTGTCGCTCTGTGTACCTGGCCTGTACCACTACACTCGCTATCTTTAAAGTATGCGCCCCCTTTCCTTCTTTCACATAATGGTACGATCCCACCACTACTTGCGGCGGAAGATTCGGCTCTCCCCGACGGGAGTCGGCTTTTCTCGTTCGCTACAAAGAATCGGCTCTTAGAGCCGACTCGTTCGCGAACGACACATCACTAGTTAAAATACGGGAGATTTACGGGAAAATACTAATACGGGAGGATGGCGGGAAAGAAGGGTAAAATACGGGACTTTCCCAGCCAAAACGGGATACTTGACAGGTATGCTCTATTAATACATTTATTCTAACATTGTCCTTTGCTCAGCAAGGCTGCATTTATTTGTGCATTAAAAACACACGCCTGATTCAAGAAGGGGCTCTTAAAAATGGCCAAAGAATATTAATTTACTAACCTATTAATTTGAAGTTAAATTGTGGTTTGTTGGTAGGATATAATGTCTACTAAGAATGTTAAAAATGTTCAGTGTTAGATATATATTTTTAAATTGTCGTTTTGTGATTTTTTTTTTTGTTTGTTTTTTTGAAAGCTAGAAAAAAAAAATGAAAAAGAACATTTTGGCTATTTAATTTATGCAATGTTGGAAAAAAAATGGCAAAATATGTGTTCGGTAATTGGCCTTCGGCCCAGTGTTGCATTTTGTTCAGCTTCGGCCAAGAATTTTCATTTCGGTGCATCTCTATTAAATAATCCAAAATTAATTTGTTAGGTTTTTCGATTTATCTCCCTAATTTGAACGATACTAAATAAAAAAATAAAAAAACAAGCCAATAAAATAAACACATTTTTATTGAAAGTAAAAGAATAAAATTGAGCAGTAAAGTGTTAGTTCTCACACACACACACACACACACACACACACACACACACACACACACACACACACACACACACACACACACACACACCCACACACACAAAAGTAGCCTCAAGGCATCCTAGATATGCATGCTTTCCTTCTTTCAGATGAATGCTCATATTCTCAATAGGAGGCATTTAATCACCCCCCAGAGCCGTGTTAGGCACTTTTTATTAGGGATGTCCCGATCCGATCACGTGATGTGGTTTCAGACTCGATCGGAATCAGACGTTACCTCCCGATCAGGACTCGGATATATATCAGTGTTTCCCCTACCATTATCTTAGGGTTTTTACTACACTGTCAAAATAAAAGTACGGTTTAACATGTAACAGCAATATTAGTCTTGTATTACTTTTGCACAGTTTAATGTAGGTGTTAAAATTTACATAAAACAATATATGATAAAAAAATTAATATTACACTTAATTGTAGAAAACAAATACAATTATTATTTAAACGTTTTAAACTGAATATAATTTTTCTTCCATGTATTGATTTAAACAGTAAACCTCTGTTTGCCAAAAATTAAAAGGGTTTATTTTTCATTTGATTAAAAATAAATAAATGTTTATGCTCTCATTTGATTTCATTTCATATCAGAAAAATTCAGACACACAAGAAAAAAAATAAATAAATAAATAAATAAGATGAATTAAAATGAGAATATATTAAAATCGATGTCGCTGCGGGGTGTGGTGTTGAACATGAAAAGTTAAGCAGTCTCATCTGTTCTCTTCAACATATTAAAAATTAAAATGTGAACAATAAAATAAATGCAATTAAATCTGTTATAATTTTAATTTTCATATTTTAATGACGGGTGATAAGGAATTATGACAGAATTTTTACGACCCTGTCCGTCACGGGCAACGTAACAGTCTAACGCAACCTCTGGTATATATATTCTCATTATTGAACACATCTATAGTTCTGCGGTGGCACAGAGTTAGACCTCTTGACTCTATTATAGAAGTATCGGATCGGGACTCGGTATCGGCAGATACTCAAAATAAAACGACTCGGACTCGAGGGCAAAAAAACCTGATCGGGACATCCCTACTTTTTATTATGGATGGAAGCACTTTATTGGACTTCTTTAGGACTGATGAAGACAAACACTCGCCCATTGCATTATAAAGTTTGAAGGAGCCAGAACAATTTAATTCAATTTCCAACGGCAGTTGGAAAAAAAGGACCTTATACACACCTAGGATGCCTTAAAGGCGAGTAAATAATGGGCTAATTTTCGGCAGATAATTTTGCGGGTCAAAATTTCAGTTCATCCCTACACTGCAAAAAATGCTTTTCTTTAAATAACTTTCACTCGTTTAGAAAATCCTTGATTTAAGATTTTTTTTTTTTTTTTTGATATTTTGGCTGGAAACAAGACAAAAAAAATCAAAGTAAGAAAAGCATTTTTTTGCAGTGCAATATGTTCTTTTTAAGGAAAATAAGCAGATAAGAGATTCGTCAAGCGCTTTCAGTATATGTGACAAGCTTTTTTAATTTGCATAAGATTTATTTCCTGCTGCGTTTGTTCGAGCAGAACATTCAAATAAACATGAACATCTAGAGAAACAGGAACAGAACTCACAGTAAGTCAGTTTCTCAGTGTCATGTTACTCAGAACAGTCTCTCATTCCGGATAGAGTCATCTGTCCTGTTTGTTCACTTTAAATCACGTGTGAAAGTGAGAGGTCTGTGATGTGCATTCGTGTGTGTGTCTGTGACATGATGTGTGTGTGTGTGTGTGTGTGTGTGTGTGCAGACCTGTGGTGTGTGTGTCGATGCTGCTGAGCGCGTGCGGCTGTACGGCCAGAGGAAGGTGAGGCTGATGCGGAGGAGCGACGCTGGCGACGGTGACCTCTACGCTGGCCAGCGGCGGCGACAGCACGTCTCCATACATGTACGGTGGAGTGGGCGGATTCTCACTCTTCACCGTCACCTTGAACGACAGAGAAACAGACAAATGAAGACAGAGTGAGATAAGTGTCCTACTGTTTGCTCAGCTGCATTCAAGACTCATGGCAGCACACAGAGATGCATTAAACACTACTCCATACTCCTTTCATTGTTTAACTACCTGAAATGTTTCATGTACTCTTAACATTTTAATCATAAAGCACTGCTGCATAGCTGCACTGTCTTGAGTTCGAGAGACAGGTGGGAAGTGTTTTGTTTCGCTGATGTTCAGACACACAGCTGTACACACCTGAGGTTCAGGTAAAGATGGGATGGAGCTGTCAGAGGTCAGAGACGACGAAGGTGATGGAGGTTCAGTCTTCACCTGGAAAACTACAACACATACATAGAAGATGAAATCATCTAGAATCATTCTAACACATAAACGATATGACGGGGTCACTTACACATGTCCACTGGCAGAGGTTGTGTGATTGTCATTGCAGTCTTCATGACGGACACTTCACCTTCAAATACAGACAAAACGCAAACAGAGAGTTATAAATTATTTTCAGATACTCAGCCCAGTAATTCAGTAGCTGCTGCTGAGCTCTACGCATCGCTATTCAATCGTTAAACACAAATGTTTGCAGGTCAGAGTCCTTCTAAAAAAAAAAAAAAAAAGCCAATAAACTGCACACTCTCCATAAATCACTGACTGACCGTCAGCTGGCCACGTTTACCCACACACAAATCTTCTTAAGAAATAAGCTACAGAAATGTAAAAGAATGTTCCTAAGTGCAGTTCTTGAAAAGTTCTCAAAGTTCTCATTTTTTCTTAAGAAAACAATCTTATGAATAATTGGCTGCTGTTCAGCACTCGGCTTCACGTTATTTAATGTGGCAGGCATTTTTAATATTTACAGTCTTGAGATGGAGCGATCCGTTTCATTCATTTGTGTGCAGTCTTCTCAAGCTCTCCACAGATAAGTCAGAGGATATCCTAACGTTAAGAAGCCATTTATGATTTTATGAAGATTCCTTATGCAGTTTAGTCTTAAGAACAATCCTGAGAATAAAGATAAGACAACTCTTAAGAAGTACTGTTGGAATACAACATTCATATGGGGAAAACAAAACAGGGGGAAAACAAAACAGGGCGCTGCGCACGTGGCGACCAGCAGCAGATCAGAAAACAGTCTGTGTCGTTTGTTTGTTTGTTTGTTTTTCTTTTAAATAGTTTTTAAAGTTGTTTAGAGTTGTTTGCGCTTGCCTTGGAGTTCTTTGGACTTTGTTGTTGGAAACCAACTAAAGCCAAATGGATGTGTTGGCCATTGTTTTATTGTGGGTGCTGTTTCTTCTCCCTGCGTGTTTGAAAGCATCACCTGCTAAACAACCGGTGAGAATTCAATACGACAGAGAGTTTCTCCTTCAGTGGCATCGGCCCTACAATATTCGTCATCCTGTGGATTTACGTTCATCGCATGGAAACGGTGTTCGCGACAACGGATTGTATGTTAGACGGGATCATAACCCTCAAAAAATACGGAAGAGAGGGAAGAAAGGAGGGGTACGAGTGAAGCTAAGGAGGTCTCGGCTAAACCGTACTCCTCTCCCGTCTATCGTCATGGCAAATGTTCAGTCCCTCAGGAATAAGATCGATGACCTACAGGCAATGGTACGTTTTCAACATGACTATAAGAATGCTTGTATTTTGGCTCTTACTGAGTCATGGTTAAAGAACAATGATCCTGATAATTCTGTAATTATTGATGGATTTGGCACTCCTTTTCGTACCGATCGTTGCCCTGGAGTGACGGGGAAAAAGCAAGGAGGTGGTGTTTGTCTATATATTAACCACAAATGGTGTAGTTCCGTTATTGTGAGAGAGAGTGTGTGTACTAATGACATTGAACTACTCTCTGTATCACTCCGGCCACAGTATCTTCCTCGGGAGTTTCCACAACTTTTTGTTACCGTGGTCTATATTCATCCGAGGGCTAACGAAGCAAACGCAGCAGAGACTCTTGGAAATGTTGTACACAAACTGCAATGCATTTCCCCAGATGCTCCGAATTTAATTATGGGGGATTTTAATAAATGTCCCATGAAGCAGTGTTTAAGGAACTTTTATCAATATGTGACTTGCCCCACACGTTTTAATAAGACTCTTGACCTTTGCTATGGATCAATCAAAGGCGCATATAAGTCTGTTGTCAAGCCTCCTGTGGGGACGGCAGACCATAATACAGTCTTGCTTGTCCCAGTATACAAAACTGTTTTAAAAAGTGAAAAACCGCAGAAGAAGAATATTAGAGTATGGTCTGAGGAGTCCACTGCATCTTTGCAAGGATGCCTGGAATGCACGGACTGGAATATTTTTTACAATTCTTGCTCAGAAATAGATGAACTTACAGATGCTGTCAGTAGTTATATCTCGTTTTGTGAAGATATGCTTATCCCCTGTAAGACTGTCAAAATATTCCCAAACAACAAGCCATGGTTTACAAATTCCTTAAAAGTACTTGTGAATGAAAGATGTAGAGCATTTTATGAAGGTGATTTGGTTAAAAGATTAAAACTGCAGAAAGAGATTAAAATTGAAGTGAGGAAAGCAAAGTTAAAGTATAAAACAAACTTAGAGGAAGAGTTGAGTAGGAATAACTTGGGGTCAGTTTGGAAGGGAATGACAGCTATAACGGGATTTAAAGGGTGTGAGCCTAGGAAAATACAGCTACCTGGGTATGAGTCTAGTAGTCAATTGGCCGAGGAATTAAACAGGTTTTATTTACGCTTTGATTCTCCTGAAACTGGTCTTAAAATGGAGTCTATGAATTTTAATGTGTGTTGTGATGGTGATTATAATATTTTTTTTGATGAATTAGATGTAATTAAAGTTTTTAAGGGTTGTAAGAGGACAAAAACTCCTGGGCCAGATAATCTTGGTGGGCATTTAATTAAGGTTTGTGCTGAACAATTGGCACCAGTATTTTGTAATATTTTTCGGTGGTCTTTTGCTCTTCAGAAAGTCCCGACTCTGTGGAAACAGGCCACTGTGGTGCCTGTGCCTAAAACTGCAAAGGCAGTAACACTTAATGATTTTAGGCCAATAGCTCTCACTTCCTTAATAATGAAATGTTTTGAGAAACTGGTAAAAGAGGAGTTGTTGTCTAAAACAAAAATTCTTTTAGATCCTCTCCAATTTGCTTATAGAACACAACGAGGTGTTGAGGATGCAACAGCAACTTTATTAAATTTGGTTTTAAAGCACTTAGAGGGGAGCAAAACACACGTCAAACTTTTATTTGTGGATTTTTCATCTGCTTTTAATTCATTACAACCACAGATTTTAGCAGACAAGTTCATTTCTAATTTTGGTCTTAATCCTAATTTGGTAGGTTGGATTCTTGACTTTTTAACTGATAGAGTTCAACGAGTGAGAGTTAATGATAGTTTCTCAACTCCATTAATCACATCTGTAGGAACTCCTCAAGGCTGTGTTTTGTCCCCTTTATTATATATTTTATACACAAATGATTGTATCAGTAAGCATAAAAATAGGTTTTTCTTAAAGTTTGCTGATGATACAGCCATTGTGAGTCTTTTGGAAAATAATGAAACATGTCATGGGTCAGTGATCGACGATTTTGTTGAATGGTGTGATGATGCCTGTTTGCAGTTGAATGTGTCTAAGACAAAAGACATGGTAATCGATTTTAGAGCAAAAGCACACTCTTCCCAGGATACTTTTATTAGTGGTGTGAAGGTGGAATGTGTGGACAGTTATAAATATCTAGGGACCATTATTGACAACAAATTGAGCTTTGATGTGAATACTGAGGTATTATGTAAAAAGGGACAGCAACGGCTATATTGTTTAAGGAAACTAAGATCATTTAATATAGATAAGACATTAATGGAAATGTTTTATAAGTCTTACACTGAGTCTGTTTTGTCCTTTTCTATTAGTTGTTGGTTTGGTAATCTCAGTGTTAAATATAAAAGTGCTTTAAATAGAATTGTCACACTCAGTGGAAAGATCATAGGTAAAGAGCAAAGAAATTTGTCATCATTGTTTAATAGAAATATTTTGAGTCGGGCTAGAACTGTGCTAGCTAATAATGATCATTTCCTGTTTTCAGAGTTCTCTTTGCTTCCTTCTGGTTCCCGATATAGACTGCCAAAGATGAAAAGTAATCGATATAAATACTCATTTGTCCCTTGCGCAATAAGGCTTTTAAATGGTTCTTGAGGAAATTTGTTAGTGTATGTGATATTTATGTTTATGTATTGTATGAGTCCGTCTGTTTCTGATCGTAGCTGCATCTAAATTGCCTGTAAAGGATTTTAATAAAGTTTGACTTGATATCATTTCTTAAATTAGAAAATCAGAATATCAGTTAAGAAGAGTTTTATTCTTAAGAATGTTTTATGAATGCAGCTCCAGGACTCCCACACTCTCAGACAACCTGGACATATTAAATAATTAAAAGATGTGATTTCTAGACCTGGAAAAGTCATGATTTTTATAATGAATGTGCATTTTTCTATTTTTGTCAATCTCTAAAATATTAGATCAGGTCTAACCTGCGATTTGTGAGGAAGAGTCTGTAATCACAAACGATTAGAAATGTTATTTAAAGGTGCCATAGAATGGAAAACTGTATTTACCTTGGCATAGTTGAATAATAACAGTTGTGTACAAGGACATGACATACCGTGAGTCTTAAACACCGTTTCCTCCTCCTCATAAAAATCTGTTGTTTGCAAAAGACCTCTGAAAAATAGGCTAATCCTAACATAACACCGACTATAACGCAATAGCCTCACGATCATTAATAGTTATGCTCTGACTGCGCGGACGATGGCGAATGGTTTACAGATCCTAAACATCACTAACAAGCATCTAAACTTGTAAAATATGTGGTAAGTACTGCTGCTTTAGTTTAACGTTACACAGACCTTGGCAATGGCAAATCAAAAGCGAAAGTAAAATGATCGTGCATTCAAATCGGCAGTTTCAATGATCCGCATATTAATAGCGGCTCAGGCTTCATGATTAAATATATATGTGAACAGCCAATCAGAGCAGAGCTCCTCATTAATATTCATGAAGCTTCCAAATAAGGCAATAACAGAGCATTTCATTCTAGGGACAAATCCTAGGGTTGTAAATGGAGCTGTAAAACCGTTTCTGGAGATGTTTTGCCCTTTCCTATGCCATATACCTTCTATGTAGACATCAGAGAACAATTTAAAATATTGTATCAATGCATTCTATGGCACCTTTAAATCAATTGGGGTAACGGTATAAAAACTCTGAAGAACATTTGGCTACTGAAACTGAAATGTAATCCTTCGTGAATTATTTTAATGTGGATCTTCAAATACTCTCCTTGACCGTAAAGAGCATCGCAATGAAAACAATCACTGAGCTAGCGGAACAATCATGAAAGCAATGAAATGACCTTATATTGATGAAGAGCTGGTGTCCCACCTGTGAGGTTGTTGTCCAGGTTCCTCCACGGTGATGTGGGGTTATCAGGGTCCAGCGTGAGGACCAGATCACTGTCCAGCTGACAGAGACACACAGATACAGATACACATTCACTCAGTTTCCACACACAATCTGACCTAAAGTGTCATGATCATGGTCAACTATCCTGCTGTGGTCCTTCTATGCACTGTTATTAGGACAGTAATTTCTATGTCTGTCAATGGTGATAAAATGAACATTCAGCCTATTATTTGAACACCTGTACTGTACACATTCCCACAGTACACCATGTTGATTTGACAAACATTTACCACTGAGTCTGTGATGGTAATGATTGATAGCGCAGCCGCTGACAGACACAGACATCACATTAGGGATGCACCGAAATAAGAATTCTTAGCCGAAGCTTAACAAAATTAAACACTGGGCCGAAGGCCGATTACCAAACGCAGTTTTTCATGTTTTCCCTCATGTATTTTGCCTTTTTTTTCAACATTGCATAAATTAAATAGCCAATATGTGCTTTTTATAGTTTTGTCTTGCTTCAAAAAAAAATTATTACAAAACAAAAAGAAAAGAAAAAAAAAAAAAAAAAAAAAAAAAAAGAAGAAAGAAGAGCTCAGTGCTAGTTTTTGCTGGCAGCAGCAGATTTGTGAATGACTGTCATCTTTGGTCTTTGAACCCTGGCTAAGGAGCTGCTGTCAGAATAAACACAATTGGTGTCTGGTGTATTAGACAACAGAACGTTCTGGAGTTGATTGACTAATGGATGATTTCAGTCTTCATACAGTAACCTTTCTCTCCTCATGAAGACATGCGATGCGCTTCTAAACAGTCTCTCGCTGTCGCTGCTGGGAATGATTTTTGTGTCTTTATCGAACAGTTTTAACGCTTCCACACTGACCACATGTTTGCTGCATTAGTGCTCGCCTCTATTTGATCACCTCACCTCATTGTTCGCGATCATTGACTTGGCTTTTTTGCTTATTATGTAATTTTGGTTGCTGAACATTCAGTGCATCCCTACATCACATAGTTATTCACAGCAGCATGTGTGAGTGCGTGCGTTTTGTGAACGTACCGATGTGTCATATTTCAGTTCTCCGGTGAAATCCTCCTCCATATCCTCACACTGATACAGACAGGCATCTGACAGACAAAGAGACAGCAGATGATGTAGATATGATATTATAACTAGGAGAGACTTCACTTCACTAGGAGCTGAAGGGTGTGAACTTTTTTTAATCGGATGATCAGGGAAAAGTTTACTTTGTCTTCTGGGAAACACCTTAGTATTTTATGTAGCTTCTTAAAGGCATGAAAAAAAGTACACATCATCATCCTGTTTAAAAGTTTACTTAATACATTGTGTCTCCTTCATGAACATCAGTAAGTGTTTGCACATTCTGTGATAGCTCTGTTTGAGTCCCTCAGTGTGTAAAGACGGATCTTAAACCATGCAGTCACTGCTGGAGAGGCTTCAAATACACGGAGGATGCTGGAAAAACAAAGAATGAGCAGGACCTGGAGGATTTTCCTGAACTCAGGAAACTGCTCAGGACTCACAAAACATAAACTCATGGATCATACAAACACAGTACTAAGATTCAAGCCTACAGGATCATTTTGGCAAGTTCAGTTATTTGTTTTGTAGACTATATGCAAACAGGCCAGGCTCTGCTGTCCTTCACATAGTCCACTCCTACACCAGACCTTCATCCCAATGACAACAACAGCTTCTCCTTTCACACCGCTGTCACAATAACAGCCCTCACTGGGACTGAGAGCAATGAAAAATGAGATGCGTGTGATAGAAGATCTCAGGCCTTCAGGTGCTGCTGCTGCTTTTGTATCATTTGCAAGGACGGTTGAATATGAGAGAGAGATGCAGACGGATCTCTGACAGACCGATATAAAGTTGGTTCGACGTTTGACATTGGATGTTTGACAGATATTCAGCCGCGAAAAACGTCAATAGATCCTTAGTGGATGAGTTTAACTGTATAAAAATTAGCTTATTTGTAAAATATCTAAACGTAGAATTTGACACAGCTGACAGTTTATTTGTTTAAATCCTCATCGATATGTTGTAACGCATAAAGGCTCTAGCAGCAGCGAGTTCGTGTTTAGGCCAGCTAGGGACCGTCTACAAAGTACACATAAAAGGATAAAAACATTAATGGTTTCCCATCAGAATCTTTTTTTGTTTGTGTTTTTTTTTAGTTAACAAAACAAGAGCAATTTTAGCACCAATGTCTCTGAAAGATATAAAGACAAACGCTTATAATGCTCACTTGCATTTCAATAAGAAATACTGTAAACAAGATATGTGATTGTGGTTATATATTATTACTATTAATAAATAAATAAAATGAATAAAAGCAAAACAATATTAATTATCATTATCATTCCATAATCCAGTGGTTATGCAGTAGGATTATTCCAGCTCCTTGTGAGAACATTTTAATGTTCATTGTATTCACAAACTGTGACACCAAAAAGTTGCTATTGAAATAAACCAATAAATAAATTCATATAAACACACTTTCATTATCACCTTCATGGTGTGTGTCTTATTTCTGTTTTTATTAGAACATTTTTTTTGTTGTTTTTTGTTTTTTCATTTGTTTTGGTCAGACAACTGTAACAGAACACGTGCCATAGAAATTCAACAATTCAGTCAAAGCTGGCAGAAGTGTTGTTTTGCCATTGTATTGACTTGAATTTGAAAATCTATCTAAAATATTAAAAAAGTAACCAAAAATATTTATGACACAGTTTTATAAGACTACATTAAAGGGTGTGTCTTGTTACAGATTAGGTTACAGACAGGTTTTAGCCACAGAACTATAACAGAACACCCCAGCTAGGAATGTTTTTGTTGTAATAATACTCAGAGAACATTATGCTATATGTTCTGCTAATGTTTTCAGTGGCAAGTTTTATTTTAGTTCCCAGAATATTCTCATAAAAGGCTGAATAACATTCTCTAAAAACAATCTACAAATGTTTATTAATAACAACATTATCCTCTAACATTTTCATAGATTTAAGTGGGAACCTTCACATAGGATATTGGATGCACACTCAAATGTTGCTCAGAAGTCAAATTTTTGGTCAAAAGTAAAAACCCAAACTTTGTTTACAAAAGATCTTACTGAGTTTAACAGAGGTTTAAATTTTGATGTATATTTTAAAGTAATAGTTTGGTTTGATGTTACCATTATGGTGAGAAGTGTTTGCTTTAGTTGAGCAAAATTGGACTCCTGGGGGTGTTCCATAAAACAAGTTTAACAAATAAGTCAGGCTTATTTCAGTTAGTCTGACTTATTTTGTGCCTAATCAAATGACAATAAGTCAGACTAACTGAAATAAGCCTGGCTTATTTGGTAAACTTATTTTCCCTGATTTTATTTTATATTTTTCAGTAGTTGCTGTAGTTATGTGTTATGGCAAAAGCTGAGTAAATATGGTTGGATAATAATGATCTGATTATTAGCTAGTCTGACATGCTTGCACTTGATAGTTCTGAAGACAGAAGTTCACCGGGATTTTAATAATAAACAAATCTTTTTGTCACAAACATCAAGAATCAGTGTATGAATCTCAACAATGGTGACATGCTTTACGCTGCAAAGTATTCTGGCTGCATCATACAAAACTCATGCAGGGCTCCCAGAATGCATTGCGGCATGAAGCATGTCACCGTTGTTGAGATTCATACACTGATTCTTGATGTTTGTGTGTCCAAGCATTCAGAAGCTTGAAGTGATTCATGAATGGTGTGTTGTTAAAATACAGTTTATCTGATGGATATTTATTAAATATAACATAACTTTGTATAGCAGAGAATAAACTCTAGATGTGATCAGATCAGCACGAGATGATATTGTTAATATAAGCATTATCTGATCACATTTTCTCTTGCTGTTTTTGCCATAACAATCACAGTTACAGCCACCAGGAAAGAAAAATATAGGAGTGAAATTGCCCCACTAAAGCAAACACTTTTCACCCTAATGGTGACATCAAACCAAACCATTACTTTCAATCAACATCTAAACCTCTGTTCATCTCAATAAACTTGTGTAAATGTATGACGTTCTGGTTTCTAATAAGTGAAGCTGGTAATGCTGTTTTTGGAGTTATTTAATGACGCTGGAGCTTGACATCAAACAAAGATTGGGTTTTCACTTTCAACCAGAATTTGACATCTGAGCAATGTAAGTCCACATCTAGTGTGGTGGGAATCTCTATTAGATTGCTAGAGGATAATGTTCTAACAATGTTATCAATAAACATTTGGAGAATGTTTTTTAGGGAATGTGATCCTACCTTTTAGTTGAATATTATGGGAACTAAAATAAAGCTTGAAAACATTTCCAGAATAGGAAACCTTTCTAGCTGGGACATACTATTGAAAATAAAGCAATACATCATTTTGTTTAAAATAAATACAAGCTTGTATCCCCGCTTCAAAGGCTTTGTCTTGTTACAGATTTCATAAAGAGCATTTTGCAGTGGTTTTCATTGTCAAAAGTGAAGCATAAGTCACGCTATTGATATTAAAATATATCTTGTGAAACCTTTAAAAGAGAGTCCTGTATTACTGCCCCCTAGAGGAACATACTGCTGTTTCGACTGAGTTTGACATTCAAACTATTTAAATAAATTCATTTAAAATGCATACAGTTTTCCATCTTAACTGCAAAGGCTGTGTCTTGTTCCTTGGGTCTAAAAGAGCATTTCCATGCAAGTTTTACTGTCATAAGTAAATCAGGATACATGCTATTGAATTCAATTCAAATCTGTAAATAAATTCATTTAAAATGATTGCAGTTTTATTTCCTCAAATCTTAAGGGTGTGTCTTATTACTGATTCCTAGAAGAACATTTTGGTGGTGGTTTCAATCATGTCACTATAATAAGACACATTCTATTGAACATGAAACATTACATAATTTAGTTTAAAATAAATACAAGCTTCTGTCTCAGCTTCAAAGGATGTGTCTTGTTACAGATTTCATAAAGAACATTTTGCAGTGGTTTTCATTGTCAAAAGTGATGCAGAAGTCACGCTATTGATATTAAAATATAGTTTGTGAAACCTTTAAAAGAGAGTCCTGTATTACTGCCCCCTAGAGGAACATACTGCTGTTTTGAATGAGTTTGACATTCAAACTATTTTAGAAATTAATTGAATTGCATGCAGTTTCCATCACAACTTAACAAGCTGTGTCTTGTTACTGGTTTCTAGAAGAATATTTCAATGTTGGGTTTAGTCACAGAATTATAAGTGAACACATGCAACTGAAACTGAATTTCTAATTCAATACATCAATTAGAAAAAAAATTGAGCACAAAAGAGTCTGTTTTGTTTCTTAAAAAAAACACTTTTTTCTGTTTGAAAAAAAAAAGTCCATATATAGTATATTATTTTATTGATACATAATACATTTTATCATATGAGTATGGAACATTACAAATTACAATGTAGTACTCTTAGAGAGGCAGTATATTATTCTATTTGTTGTTGTTGTTGTTTGAAAGTTACTATACTTTTGAGTAAAATATTGAGGATGGCCCCATATGTGACCATGGACCACAAAACCAGTCATGAGGTTAAATTTTACAAAACTGTAATTCAATAAATAAGCTTTCTATTGATGTATGGTTTGTTAGGATAGGACAATACTTGTCTGAGATACAACTTTTTGAAAATCTGGAATCTGAGAGTGCAAACAAATCTAAATACTGAGAAAATCGCCTTTAAAATTGTTCAAATTAAGTTCTTAACAATGCATATTACTAATCAAAAATTACATTTTGATATATTTACAGTAGGAATTTTACAATAAATCTTCATGGAACATGATCTTTACATAATTTCTTAATGATTTTTGGCATAAAAGAAACATCTATAATTTTGACCCATACAATGTAATTTTGGCTATTGCTACAAATATACCCCAGCGACTTAAGACTTAATTTATTCAAACAGGAAATTATACTGCTCAATGAACACTGATATTAATAAATAATAATAATAATAATAATAATAATAATAACAATAACAATAATAATAATAAACCATTACAGAAGGTATTTAAACAACAAAAAAACATGTTCAATAATTACAATTACTGGATGAGTGCAACTGACAAACATGAAAAATAAGAATTACTGATTTTTTTTTTTAAATTAATGAATGAATTAATATATTTATTTATCTATTTAAATTGTTTATTTTGGAGGGTAACATTTATTTATTTTTTTATTCTAAGTAACAGTTGGTAAACAATAAATAAATATAAACATTTGCTCACTGTCGTAGAGTACAAAGGGTTCATTTGACTTCACTACTAGGACTTAGTCTGACTTACAGTTCTATGAATATACACAGTTGTGGTCAAAAGTTTACACAACCCTTGCAGACTCTGCTAAATGTTTTTATTTTATTACTTTTTTTAACCAAAATAAGAGGGATCACACAAAATGCATTTTATTTTTTAGAACTGTTCTAAAGTCCCAAAGTAAAACATTTTGCATCAAAGATGTTTACATATAGTCCACAACACAAAGTTATTGCTGAATTATGTCAGAAGCTTCAGAAAAACAAAAAAAACAAAAAAAACTATATGTTTCCCAGAAGACAAAATTACTACCCAAAGAGTTTATGAGACCTGTAGAATGTAGATGTTTATATGTTTAAGAATAGTGGACAGTTTAACTACTCAAGACAAATAAAGGGAAAAAAAGGAATTTACAAGATTTAACTCAATGGCGTGTGTCCTGAATGGCGTATGACAGTAAAACCTGAATTTAAAATGTTAATTTGGGAATCATAAACAAGACACACTTTTTGAAGTTGAAATAGAATACTGTATTGATTTTAAATAAATGCATAAGTTTGAATGTCAAACTATTTATTTTAAACTACTTCTTGCATTGGTTTAATTTTCAATAGTATATGTTCTATTATAGTTCTGTGACTAAAACTACCATCAACATGTTTTTCTAGAAACCAGTTACAAAACACAGCCTTTGAAGTTAGGATAGAAGACTATATTGATTATAATTAATTTATTATTTTGAATGTCGAAACAGCAGTATGTTCCTCTAGGGGGCAGTAATACAGGACTCTCTTTTAAAGGTTTCACAAACTATATTTTAATATCAATAGCGTGACTTCTGCATCACTTTTGACAATGAAAACTACTGCAAAATGTCCTTTATGAAATCTGTAACAAGAGACACCCTTTGAAGCTGAGACAGAAGCTTGTATTTATTTTAAACTAAATTTTGTAATGCTTTCATGTGCAATAGAATGTGTCTTATTATAGTTACAAGATTGAAACCACCACCAAAATGTTCTTCTAGGAATCAGTAATAAGACACACCCTTAAGATTTGAGGAAATAAAACTGCAATCATTTTAAATGAATTTATTTACAGATTTGAATTCAATTCAATAGCATGTATCCTGATTTACATATGACAGTAAAACTTACATGGAAATGCTCTTTTAGACCCAAGGAACAAGACACAGCCTGTGAAGTCGAGACAGAAAACTGTATGCATTTTAAATGAATTTATTTAAATAGTTTGAATGTCAAACTCAGTAAAAAATAGAAGTATGTTCCTCTAGGGGGCAGTAATACAGGACACTCTTTTGAAGGTTTTGCTATATTTTAATATCAATAGCGTGACTTCTGCATCACTTTTGACAATGAAAATTACTTCAAAATGTCCTTTATGAAATCTGTAACCAGACACAGCCTTTGCAGTTAGGATAGAAGACAGTACTGATTTTAAATTAATTTTTAAGTTTGAATGTCAAACTCAGTAAAAAATAGAAGTATGTTCCTCTAGGGGGCAGTAATACAGGACACTCTTTTGAAGGTTTTGCTATATTTTAATATCAATAGCGTGACTTCTGCATCACTTTTGACAATGAAAATTACTGCAAAATGTTGTTTATGAAATCTGTAACCAGACACAGCCTTTGAAGCTGAGACAGAAGCTTGAACTTATTTATAACTAAATGATGTAGTGCTTTCATGTTCAATAGTATGTGTTCTATTATAGTTACATGATTAAAAACAACATCAAAATGTTCTCCTAGGAATCAGTCATAAGACACATTCTTTGAATTTAAGATGGAAGAACGAAGGCTATGTACTTTACATTGACCTACTCGTTGATATTTCAATATCATGTGCTGTGTTGTAGTTTTGTGAATAAAACCAACATTTAATTTTTCGTCTATGAACCAGTATCAAGACACAGGGTTTGAAATTGAGCTGGCAAAACTGTATGTTTCAAAAATGAATGTGTTAACAGATTCAAATTGAATTCAATAGCATACATCCTGATTTACATTTGATAATGAAAGATGGCTGTAAATATTGATCTTTGAACAAGTAACAAGACACACCACCTGGAGTTTACATATCAAACTGTGTGCATTCTAAAATTAATTAATTTAAACTCCTAAGTGTAAAATTTGGTCAAAACAAGTTCAGTATCTTCCTCTAGGGGGCGTTAAACTGCACAATATTTGTCATGTTTACAAGCTTTTTCTCAATGGTTTCATTTCAATAACTTTTGTTGCGCTATAGATCTTTGAATAAGACATATATCTAAATGTTCTTTTATGAACCAGTAATAAGACACACCCCTTAAATTTGAAATGTATGTTTTATACATTTCACAAGTGAAGCATTTAGATGAAATAATTGTGCTTTTTGCTCTGCGTTTTGCACTTTGCAGACGGTCCCTATCCTGCACTATTACATTATAAACTCTATCAGTTACAATACCTTAAGGCAGATTAAAACAAATAAAACATATTGTGTGTTCTCTTCTACATTTGCAAACAGTTAGAACATAATATGTTTCTTGTCATTGTGCTCAATCGTTAAAGAACTATTAAAGATTTCCAAGGCTGAATCTCTGACAAATGTCAAACGTCAAACGTCGAACCAACTTTATATCGGTCTCTGACAGAGATCAGAAGCCGCTTTAATAACACCAATGTTAAAGTTTCTACTTTCATGCTTCAACATAAGCATAAACTATTATGTAATCAACGTATAAAGGGGGGGGGGGTCTTTCTTGTGAAAACTGTGATGTTTGCTAGCTCTACAAGTGGTCTATAAGTGGTCTTGAGGTAACCCATAACTGAACCGGATCCGGAGTGACTCCGGTGTCGTCATCAGTCCAGGAACTCCCCCTCAGAGCCACACACTGATTAGAAACCATCAGCCGAGCGTTTGGGTTGAGCTTTAACCGCCCTCAGCGTCCAGCTGTAGCGATACTCACCCCAGTCCTCGCTGGTCAGCAGGTTATCGGCGCAGAAGCGACTGTCCAGATCAGACAGCAGCAGCTCCGCAGTCATCATCACACACTCCGCCGGGATCGACACACTCTCAGCCGGAAATCACACACAGGCGGGGCCGATTCTAGCCCAAGCAGCGCGCGTCCACGAGCGCGGTCAAGTCCATCAGCTAATGAAACACCGAAACCCTGAAGCAGATGACCGGATTTGATCGGTTTTGTTTAACGGTTTAGCTCGCCATACCGTACCGTCGCTCGACTGACATACACAGACAAGGAAACTCATTTCCTTAACAAGTCTCGCCTCTTTTTGTTCTAATCAGCCAATGAGAACGGAGAACAGGAGATTGGCAGGACGGCTGGCCTCTCGAAACCCAGAACGAATGCTATTGGATGACCGACGAGCCAACAGATTGGTTTTCTCGCGGGAAGGCGGGCTCTAGTCGCAGAGGACTGCTGCAGAAGCCACTAAAACACGCTTTGAATTCACTGGTGATTGACGCAGTTATTGACCAATGACATTACGCCTAATGTGGGCGACTTACAGTGCGCCTTTGTTTCTGTATTATTGTTTTTCGTGCCGAATTTCTACTTTTGCAGAATTTGCACAAAGTGTGGTTCTGCCGTTTACATTCGAAATGACTTTGAATTCGACAGCTGTTAATGAAACACAAACATGTTTGTGGAAAGTTCTAGAATTTGTAGTTATTACACAACTCACGCAGGTCAAGATTGTCACGTGGAGTCAAGCATGAGAATCGTGAGCAAGAGGACTGTCAAACTATCTGTTTCTGTTTCTCCCAAAAACAGCAGAAAGGCTTTGGAAACTTTGCACACTTTCTAAATATGCTTGCATGTCATTGCAAATCATTGTGGTAGTTTAGTAATAGGGTGACCATACGTCCTCTTTTCCCCGGACATGTCCTCCTTTTTGGCTATAAAATTATGATTTTGTAAAATATCATAAAATGTCCGGGTTTTTTACCTCATTTCACTGACCGTCATTAATTCAACACTTTAAAGGAGAACTCCGGTGTGATTTTGACCTAAAGTGTATTGAATCATGATACCGAGTGTAAACGTACCTTGCATATCTCATCTCGTCTTGTCCACTGCTGTCCGAAATCTGGGGTCAGTTAGCCGATGCTCACAACAGGTTGTCAATGAGAGTCAACAGGGCATCGGAATAGCCATGTAAATAAATCACTGTTTTACGCCATTTACGAGGCACAAAGTAGCTCCACACTTCATTGGTAGACTTCCAAGGGCCCTGACATTTAAAACGAGACATTGAGCACTCAGAAAAAGCACCGGTAGTTTATTTACAAGTAGATTTATACAGACAGTACCTGGAAAAGAAAATCCGGTCGCCGCCATCTTGAACTTAGTCACGATAAGTCGAGTGTCGAGCACCAAGGAATTTATCAGGTTATCAACGTATCAGGTTGTAGTTTCCTTCGTGCTCGACACTCGACTTATCGTGACTACATTTAAGATGGCGGCGACCGGTCTGTTCCTGGTGGAAAATGTCTGTATAAATCTTCTTGTAAATAAACTACCGGTGCTTTTTCTGAGTTCTCAATGTCTCGTTTTAAATGTCAGGGCCCTTGGAAGTCTACCAATGAAGTGTGGAGCTACTTTGTGCCTCGTAAATGGCATAAAATAGTGATTTATTTACATGGCTTCTCCGATGCCCCATTCACCCTCATTGACAACCTGTTGTTAGCATCGGCTAACTGACCCCAGATTTCGGACAGCTGGACACAAACCGAGATGAGATATACAAGGTACGTTCACACTCGGTATCATGATTCAATACACTTTAGGTCAATATCACACCGGAGTTTTCCTTTAAATGCAGCCACTGCCCACCGCATCCTGGGGAGGGTGTCCTCTTTTTGGATTCTCAGAATATGGTCACCCTAAGTTTAGGGAACAATTGGAATGGAACTGCACCAGTTAGTCCTGTGGTGGCACTGATGACAAGATCTCTCTTCCCCACCCCAATCAAACCTTTCAAACTCCACATAGAAGAGATTATACAACAAGAGCAATGAAACCACGTCTGCTTGCTCAATCACATATTTAATACGTTTCATATAGCTCTGCAGAACCTTGGTGGAGGTAGGTAATGGTCATCCAGATATTTTTCACCCACTGTTTTACGAATACTACAAATTTGGACATAGTAGTCATTCCACGTGTTGCTAAAATAAACAAAACATGCTTTTTATGTCAAGTTAATAATAGATACGTTTAAGTTGTACAGAGCAGTGACTGGGATGTCTAATCATCTTACTAAAGACATAGAAGCCATTTTGAGTTAAAATATTATGTTTTCAATGTCTAAATTTAAAGACAACATCCTCCTATGCAATCCTTGATCATATATTCTGAATTAGTAAATTCAGGCAACCATGGTGGGTAACGCTGTCAATACATTTATAAATTATGTTCAGTCACTTTGCAGGTGATGTAAGCCAAATCTGCACAGATTTAGTGCAAATATTCTTCTCTTTCTTAATATGCATTGAATTTAACTGTGCATCATCTGCATATCTGGCTTGCTTGAACATGAGCATCACTAAGCAACTGACAGAGTGAAGCCTCTAAGGGAATAACGAAGACTCAACAAACAGTAATCATGTGGCGATACTGGGAAAAGAAAAGCCACAAAGAAGCACAAGAACAGAGTGCAGTCTTGTGTGTTGCATATATTTGCCTATGGCACTGTGCTTTCATTACTGTTGCTATTGTTGGATGTTATTTCTTGCATTATGATGCTGTCGGCTATATCGTTTCCCTGTGGGAGAAATGACAATTAAAAAACACCTGAACTTGACCTTGTGGCTTGTGTATGACTCCACAAATATTGTCAGATGTATTGTGAAGAGTGCAGCACATATGATTTTAGAGATGTTTGTAATCAAATGTTAGCTAATGTAAGCTCCAAAATAGTGGCAAAGTACTTGTTTATCAGTGTTTACTTGTGTATATTTACATTCAATGTTAAGCATATTAACTTTGGAGTTTGGAATTGAAAATTGATTCCAATTCTGGAATCTGATACTTGTTTTAAAATTACAAATTTGATTTTGTGTGACATAAATCATCTGTGAGGATCCGACCTGCCGATCTGCCAGAACCTTCTTTGCCGTATTATGTTACGTAAACATCAGTCTTGTTGGACTGAAGGAAGTGCTCTGAAGTGTGTCTACATTTTGCAAAGTCATAAGCAAAAAAGCCAAGTGTCATATTTGTGGTAAGCTAATTTATTCCAAGAGACGTGTCACCAGAGGTGTCAAAATGGTTTGCAAAAGAGACAGAATAAATATGTTTGATATCTACACAGTGTGGGTTAACTAATACATTACTCTATTAACCTAGTGCTAATGCTAGGAAACCTATGCACTTGGTAATTGTGATTTCACCACTAAAATCCCTTTTCACATCCATCTTGACTGAGGGGGCAGGATAGTCCGGTTTTCTCTCCAACTGTCGGTATTCACGCTGAATGGTTTTTACTGCAAACCCCTCTGTTCAGTTTTCACCATGTACACTTGTAAGTTTGGCATTTTGTCAACCACATATACGGCACAGAACTCCACAGAGTTTGTGTTTTTCTTCAGAGTGTCTAAGATCTGGAATCTCACTCTTCTGTCATATGCTTTCTTCTTTCTCTAGTGCACTTTGTTTGAACTTCAAAGTTGATAAGATTATTTTAGATCTCTTTTCAGCTTGGCAACATACTGAGAATGTTGTCTTTGCTCATCGGCAGGAATGGATTCTTGTGGTTAAGCCATAGTGCACAAAATACTTGTCCACCAAGATCTCGGCTACACCAGATCCAAGGACCATTGCAAGTAATCTATTGCAATGCCACACCTATAGTGCAAGGTGTTTCACGAGTTATGCACTTCTTACAATTCCTGATGTATTTCATCTCACAAGCCATTTTGTGCAAGTAGAAGCAGTAGATCAGTGGTTCTTTCTATGCCCAGATTGCCCATGTCAACTTCACACAGACTCTCTGAAGAGCAGCACAAGCTGGGAACGTCTTATCCAGAGGGTGTTTTACTGTATCTGTAAAGCAAATCATCCTTCTTTATGAGTCTATTTTGCTTGTTTTGAGAGCGACAACTCAATTCACTTTTACCTCAGTAGTCTTTCAATCCTTCAAAGCTTCAGTTACTTGTCTCAGAACAACATTACTCTTTTGGGCTTTGACCAACTCGCTAATGGATTTCTGCTCCAAGAAGGCACAAAGAGCACAAAAGCATTGCCTGACCTGTACAACCCGATTTTCAAATCTTTAACCATGGGAGACCACAGACATAAAGACAGGTTCAACAGATTTTTAGTCTTGTAATCCTCATAAATGCTATGGGCTGCAATCTGGAGAAATGTCAGTCTCCTGATAAAATACAACACCTAGCCCTTTTAGACTGGCTTCTGCAACCAAGAGGTAGAGTTTGTTGGGGTCTGCAAAACCAAAAACTGGGGGCAATAGTGAGACATCGAATAATTTGGAGAAAGGCATCCATGCAAGACTGATTCCACCTGTCCCCGTATGGATCAGACTCTTTCAGGTATTGGATTTGTTTTTGTCAAGCTATTTACCTCTGGGTGCATAATACTGTGTGATGTCAGTAAGTGATCTGATGATGATCGCAGCGTAATCAGCTGTGAAGATACAGACCCACAGAAACCCAGAAAAGATCTTATAGACTTATGGATCTTACGGTCTGTCAAAACGTCTTCAGATACTCAATGTCCTACTTACTCTCTTTGGCATTTGTCCAATGACACTTTCAAACAAACTTTCTCTTGTCTGTCAAAGGCCTTTAGAAGCAGCTTTCTAAAGATGACCAGGTCACTCACATAGAAGAAGGTTCATATTTCAAACAGCTTTTTCCATCAAGTGTTGGACAGTTGTTGGTGCCCCTGTGTCATATGCTCAAACTGGTAAAAACTGGTAAATACAGTGCCTTGCAAAAGTATTCTTTTTTTTCACATTTTGTTTTGTTGCAGCATTATGTTAAACTGTTTTAAATTAGTTTTTTTTTTCCACATCAATCTACATCTCATACACCATAATGGCAAAGCACAAAACAGGTTTGTAACAGCTTTGCAAATTTATAAGAAAAAAAAAAAACTGAAAAGATCCCGTTGCATAAGTATTCATACCCTTTTCTGGGACACTCAAAATTTACCTCAGGAGCATTCATATTGCTTCTAGATGTTCCTACACTTCGATTGGAGTTAAATTCTGGCAAATTCATTTGAATGAGTCTGATTTAGAAAGACACACACCTCTCAGAAAAGGTCTAACAGCTGAAAATGCATATCAGAGCAAAAACCAAGATAACTGCCTGTAGAGCTCAGTGACAGACTTGCGTTAAGGCGATGATCTAGAGAAGAGTTCAGAAACAAATCTGCTGCATTGAAGGTTGACAGAAGCATTCTCCATAATGGAAGACGATTGGAACAACTAGGACTCTAGAAAATGTCTGCCAGCCCCCATCCAAGCTGACAGAGATGGAGAGGTGAAAAGGTGAGGCAAAGAATGGCAGATAATTGACAAATGCAGATGTGCAAAGATGCTCACATCAGACCCAAAAAGACTTGAGGCTGTAAAGGTGCTTCAACTATGGACTGAGTTAAGGGTATGAATACTTATGCAATCTACTTATTTCAGTGTTTTATTTTTAATACATTTGTAAAATTTGCAAATCTGGTTTTTGCTTTGTCATTATTATAGTGTATGGAGTGTAAATTGATGTGGGGGAAAACTAATTTAAAGCAGTTTAACATAATGCTGCAACAAAACAAAATGTGAAAAAATGAAGGGGTATGAATACTTTTGCAAGGCACTGTATATGACTACTTCCCCTAGTGTATCTTGCTGCAGTTTCTTCTCCAGGTTCACAAAACACATGCACACACTCTGCCAAAAAAGGCCCTAAACTAAAAGCAAATGAGATTCATTAGACAAGGCTATCTACTTTCATTGGTCCAGGTCTGATGCTCACATGCCCACGGTACACTCTTAAAAATAAAGGTGCTTTAAAAGGTTGTTCACAGTGATGCCATAAAAGAACCATTCAGTCAAAGGCTCTTTAAAGAATCATCTCTTTCTTACCTTTTTATAATCTGAAGACAGTAATGCCAAGCCAGCAGAGGGAGCCCTTACTCACTCTGACTGTTGCTGCTCCCACTGCTGCCTCGTTGGTAACCCTGAGCCAAGCCAAGTTACAGCAGATCGTCATGAGCCAAGCCAAGTTACTGCTGTTATTCCAGAGCCAAGTCACGTCTCGCCCGAGCGTCCAGAGCCAAGTCACAAGACCTGTCAGAGCCATGCCCTGTCTTGATTGTCAGTGTGATGGACCCTCCTCTAATGTCAGTGCGGGCTGCAGGCATACCAATAGAGCCGACGCTCCCAAGCCAAGCAAGCCACGCAGAACTGACGCACCCAAGCCTCACACCTTCCAGCCCGGTGGACATCCCATTGCCTACTTCACTACCTGTGATGGTATTCGCCATTTTAAGTGTGTGGGCTGCAGAGGCCTCGTCTGTCCATGTGTCCGCTGCACCAATGCCTCTTGTGGAGGCGGCGTCCACGACGGAACCCACCCTCTGATGAACTCACTGTCTGCTCAACCAATGTCTCTCCCTGCACCACCATGGTTTCCTGCTCTGCCATGGCTACCCAAGCTCCCTGATCCACCATGGCCTCCTGAACTGTTTGCTCTGCCATGGCCACCCAAGCTCCCTGATCAGCCATGGCCTATTGAACTGCCTGCAATGCCAAGGCTTCCCGCTCTGCCTGCAACGCCAAAAGCTTCCTGCTCTGTCTGCAACGCCAAGGTCTCCTGCTCTGCCTGCTCCGCCAGGGCTTCCTGCTCTGTCTGCAACGCCATGGCTTCCACTACACCACAGTCTGCCATTGCTTCACGGTCCAGGCCCACCTCTGCTTCATGATCCAGGTCTGCTATTGCTCCATGGCCCAGGTCCTCCAGAGCTTCACTGTCTGCCATCACTCCACGGTCCAGGTCCTCCATTGTTCCACTGTCTGCCACTGCTTCACGGCCCAGGCCCTCCAAGTTTCCACTGTCTGCCACAGTTCCATGGCCCAGGTCCTCCAGTGCTTCACTGTCTGCCTCTGCTCCAAGGTCCAGGCCCTGACTCTGAACCTGTTCCCCTGCATGGACCTGGCCCACCGTCCCACCCCCTGTTTTGCCTCTGTTCCCCCGCCCTCCTGGACTGTTATTGTTTGAGCGCCAGGAGTCAGGGATGATTCTGTAATGCCAAGCCAGCAGAGAGAGCCCTTACTCACTCTGACTGTTGCTGCTCCCACTGCTGCCTCGTTGGTAACTTCCTGTTTGGTGGCAAACTAGTATTGTTTTGCTGTGCGGACTCTACTAAGCATTTTCTCATTGCCATTGCCTTGTTTTTGCCACGGTTTTGTTTCATTGTTCTTGTCATAGTTTTGCCATTGTTGTGTTCTGTTTCCATTGCCATAGTTTTTCCTTGTTTCATTGTTTATTTGCTACTTTTGGACTGCCCTCTCTGGTTTTTGGACTCCGCCTGTTTTTGTGGATTACGCTATTGTCTTGCCCTGGATGTTACTGTTTGCTGGTGTTTTGACCCTGCCTGTCTTGACTACGATCTGTTAAATAAAGCTAGCGTTTGGATCTTACACGCTGTCGTCGAGTCCCCGTTACAAAGACCCTTCTTTTGCCATAAAGAACTTTCTGTGAAACAGAAAGGTTTTTTTTTTATTTTACCTTTTACCTTTTATATTACACCTTTATTTTTAAGAGTGGAGGTGCTTTCGACGATGGGTTATCATGGCCAATCTCACCAGTCTGCGGCACACATCCTTATTGACAGGTCTCAATGTTATTCACGTCACCTGTCTGTGGTTATAATATTGTGGCTGATCAGTGTAGATGGAAAGAAAGTAACCAAAACTCATGGCAGACTCATTTCAGATATTTACTTATGAAAAATAGTCTCAAGTGTCTCAGAATGAGCTTCAACAAAGAAACAAAAAAGCCACTAGAGAGAAATAATGGCAGTAGACATTGCTTCATCTACTAAGAACTAACGTACTTTATCCTCGTGTCGCTCTGGAAAACTACTTGTCTTCTATCCGTTAAAATTCCTCTGTTTTTCCACTGCAGTGATTAATGGGGTTCCACAGAATACATGTCCTCCTGTATCTGACAGACCAAGCCGAGTTCATGCAGCTCTTTGCCACTGAGCTGATGATCTGAATCAGGTGTGTCCATAATGAAGACATACTGTATATAATTAGGGTTAGGGTTAGGACTGGAGATGAGAACCACTGTTGTAGGTATGATTTGTTGAAAAGATACAGAGAAATCTCTGTTTGAATCTATCTTTGCTTCCAATTAAACCCAAAAGTACCACTGCTGAGCTAAACGTTCAAAGGAATCAGAAGACTTTTAATAATCAAGGGAAAGAACAGATATAACTCTACAAATTAGGGCACAATAAGTATGTCTAAAATTAAATAAAAATTAATATAGATATTTAAAAACAAACAAACAAAAAATTAGTATGACCATTTGGGAGCTATTAAAATGATTTGGGATGCAGTTTGATCTCTTTGCTAAATCCAGATTAATTATACAATTATTATTAAACATTCAACAAGTAGATCAATAAGAGGTTATCTTTATCGAGTTTCAGGATTAACAGTATTAAGCTTTGACATGAATATTTTCTTATTAATATCCTTACTAATGTAGCATCATCGAAACTGCTTCAAGTAATGATCAAAATGACTGTTTTGCTATTAAATAAAATATTACTCACTGCAGAAACACATTTCCTTACTTGTTGTCCCAGGTATATATAAGTAATAATTTAAGGGGTTCATGTCAAAACCTGAGGTAAGATTTCTAGTTCATCGCTATAAAATGCACTCAGGTTTACATCTTTTGTATTTGACAATATATTCTTTCACAGAATGTATTTTCTGCAAATAATGTTAATTCTATATTGTTTGTGTGATATATTTATGTTTGTAATTTTGGTATTTGAAACAATGGGGACTCGGTGTACTGAGGAATGTTGGGATTGTTCTGGTGCAGTTTGCGAACATAGAAAAAGTAAAGCTGTTGCTCAATACTGACGCTCCGTCTCAAGTGTATTCTTGCAGTTAGATACATCACAGTTTGTGTGTTTGTTATTGCTGGCCAGCAAACACAGAACGTTCCCCTAACGTTCCCATATGGTTTCCATTTGGTTATTTTTTTGGGAACCAAATGAAAATGTATTCGCTGTAGGTTCTCCTTTTAATAACCTATAAAGAATGTTCCCTGCAGGTTATTTTTTGGTTTAATTTTATGACCTAAAAAGAACCTTCCCAGAACATTCCCTGCAGGTTTTTTTAGGTTTAATTTTTTTTAACCTACAGAGAATGTTAGGTTAGGGGAATATTCTAACCCTGGCCTAACCTAAAGGGAACATTCTATTTACGTTAAGAAAACTTTCCTGGCTAACCAACAGGGATCGTTCTTGGGAACCAAATACTAACATTTCCAGAATGTTCTGAGAACCATAAATTGTTAGCTGGGTATGTAGTATATATTCTAAAATGTCAGCAGCTGGATAAATATGGTTCATGTATGGCCTTATTTAGGGTCTCATGGATGTTGGAGTTGATCCCAGCATCAAAAGCCGTGCACAAAATAATTACAATATTTGTTTATTAACAAATTAATGCTACATGGTTTTTGTAACGCTAACAGGTGACAGGAAACCACAGGTCTGATGCTACATAAAGTTTAAATGTGTTCTAATGCTAGTATTACTTTTGATTGAGTGGTTTTCCTCTGAAAACACTGCAGTGACAGACTACCACAGTATCTGTATAACTGCTGTGTAAGAGACCTGTAGGAGCCAAATGTAATTTTAACCACTAGATGGCGGTGTGGAATGGGAGGAGCTGGTTTGGTCATATGACATTTGAACCCTCACTATTGTGTGTGAATGGACGTGAATAGGTGGCGGGATCATATGGTTCTTACCGTATAGTAAGAATCTTTTGGCGCTTTTCCACTACACAGTACCAGCTCGCCTCGGCTCGACTCGACTCGGCTCTGTTTGGTTTTCCACTGTGTAAAAGTTGTACCTGTACCTCCACAATAGTACCTGGTTCTCATAGCGACGCTGCAGGAAACTGCCGTGACGTAATCTTCTACGCGACACACACCCGCTGTCTGCACCTCCTCGTTTGACCACGGCGTATTCTTCCGAGTTGCCATAATATGTAATGGATTGGATATGTCACGCAATCTCTGGCCAAACTTTTTAAAAATGGCGGGGTTATTCTGGATACTATTGCTGGCGCGTGCAATGATGACGCAGTGAATAGTGACGATTCTCTCTGACCAATCAGCAGTCTGCTGTTTTCACGTCACATTTAGTATCGCCTCAGCTCGCTTGGAACCTCGCCGGAGGTGGTACGAAAAAAAGTACCTGGAAGCCGGTACAGGTACAACTTTTACACAGTGGAAAACCAAACAGAGCCGAGTCGAGTCGAGCCGAGGCGAGCTGAGGCGAGCTGGTACTGTGTAGTGGAAAAGCGCCATTTGAGTCATGAATCCATGTGTCTTTTATTGTAAACCGCATTTCATTTATTAAAAGAGCAAAGCAAGAGATGGATTCTGAATGGACAATGATTTATTTCCAACATATGAGTAAAGAACATCTGATCACCTGTTCATAAGTGGATAGGACGCTGCTACAAAAAGTAAGAACCTTCTCTCGGACTAAGAACTACTGTTGGAATCAAGAAGAATTTCCTTGCGCATTGGAGAAAACGGAGGAATTTTGTGAATGAAATCGATGTCGGCTTGTGCATTTGGCAGAGTGAGTGACTACTAGGAGTGTGGATCGCTTATTTGATGTGTTGCAGTCTTGGCCTTTGGAATCAAACAGAGTGTGTAAGCTTTAATCGTGATGATGCGGAGAAGTTTCCGAAGCTCGACAAACCGCCGGTGAGTGAACCTCTCTTTCTTTGAGCGATATAGGCTATATCGCAGTATAAGATTGATCCATTGATCTACGAAGAAGTTTGAATCGTGGCCTATGTTTGGAATGCTCTTTGTTAACGCTTTGGCTTGGCGTTGTGGACTTGAATCGCACTCTGTTTGTTGTGTAATCTTTGGGCTGTGGATCGCGTGAAATGTGCTTTTAAAGGGAAAGCGTTTGTGCGCAATGAGTGTCGTGGGAAAGATAAATGACGGTGAATTCCCTATTGCAAAGGTTGATGCTGATGCTTGTGAAGCTAATTCCATGGCTGATGTTGCTGTTGAAAGAAATAGTGCTGTTGGAACGGGGAAAAGAGCAAGGAAAATGACTGAAAAGGGTGTTTCATTGAGTATTGAAACTTTGCAACAGCAACGTAAATCAAAGTTCACTCAAGCAAATAAAGTCAAACAAAAAGTCAATGATCTTCTTTCCAGGGTTCCCGCGGGGTCTTAAAAAGCCTTAAAAGCATTGAATTTATTAATTTGGAAATAATACCTTAAAAAGACTTTAAAAAGTCTTGAATTTTGATGTCTGGGTCTTAAAAATTGTGCTGTATGTAACTTCTCCGTGTTGTAATTTTCCTCAAAAGTTTCATTTGTCAACCACGATTATTTTGATTAAATGACGTAGTATAAATAAAGAGTGGCGGAACCAATAATTGAGAACGCAATGCAGCCCCGGGTCACAGTACAAAATACTGCGAACACGTAACGTTAATGCCTTCAGTAAATGAAGATCACGCGCTACAGCATCACAACCATAGACTACAACACAACACAGACCTCAAGCAACAAGCAAAGGAGAAGCGCGAAAAATCAAGGAAAATCTCAGCATTCCACAGGACAGGTTGACTGACGCCGTTATATTTTTAATGTTTGTTTTTACGTTAGTTAGCTACCAATTTCATTCTGAGGTTATGGGGAAATGTAAATTTAATGAAGCGTGGCTGGATAAAAACTCTTTTCGTCATTGGTTAAAACCAGTGGACAACAACGTTTTTGAGGCTTTTTGCACCATATGCAAAAAAAGGATTCAGCTAGGTACAATGGGAATGAAGGCATTAGAGTCTCATGCCAAGTCGTCCAAGCACATGAACGCTCTCAGTGGACAAAAACAAACTCCTTCCATCGCCTGCGTGTTTCAACCAACTAATGTTAGCCAGCTAGCTGCTAATGTGCCTGAAGCGGCAGCAGGAGCTAATGTTAGCCAGCTTGTTGCTAGCGCTGCAGACCCTCCAGCTATGACCGCAACTAGAGTGGATCTGCGCACATTTTTTGGTCCACACCAACAATGAAAGCCGAGGTGTTGTGGACTCTTAACACAATCGCTAAACACCAGTCCTACAATGGAAATGAGGGTATCTCAGAGCTTTTCAAGTGCATGTTCCCTGACTCCGACATCGCTAAAACGTTTACTTGCGGTCCCGACAAAACAGCTTACATAGCCAAGTTTGGTTTAGCTATTCACATCAAAGAAGAACTGGTGTCCAAAGTCAACAAATCGCCGTTCGTTCTGATGTTTGGATGGATGTGCACGTCCGCTTCTGGAACGAGGGACAGGTTCAGTCCAGATATCTGGGCTCTCAGTTTATGGGACATTCCACTGCACAAGACCTGCTGTCGCATCTCAAAGTAAGGATAATCATTTTTTACTTTAAAAGCTCATCAATTTATATTGATAGACTCAACTTGTGTGCATGTACTCTTCTGTAACTGCAATATTACATGACCAATTAGTTATTTCCCTTAACAATATATGCTCATCCAGTCCTCTTATTTGAGTAATCAAATGCAACCCTTTTTTCCAATTCACTTGGTGTCCATCTCAATGGATGGGCCCAGTGTGAATTGGAAACTCTTCGACCTTTTCCAGAAAGATCACGCTGAGCAGTATGGAGGTGAGCAGTTTAGAATGCTATTACTGTTTGTGGGTGAGTGTGAATGTGATCTATTAATAATTATAATAATGCATTTTATTTGTAGTGCACTTTACATTGTACAAACAGTCTCATAGTGCTACAGAGCAAAAATTGATGCATGAGTGCAACATATGCAGTACAAAATCTCCATGTGATACAAAATATGAATTTGGTTTCTAATATTAAGTTTTGCAATGAAATCTTCAGATGCTCAGCTCATTTGTGTGGGGAGCTGTGGCCTACACACGCTACACAACGCATTCAAGTGTGGGTTCACTGCATGGCAGCTGGACAAGTTGCTGAAAGCAATGCACACATTGTTCCTCAATGTGCCCGCCAGGAGAGAGGATTACATCACAGTAACCAAGTCTACTGTGTTCCCCCTTTCTTTCTGTGCCCATCGTTGGGTGGAAAACCTTCCAGTTGTGGAGAGAGCCCTGGAAGTCTGGCCATCGCTGCTCTTGTACATGGAAGCCGTGAAATCAAAGAAACTCTCGAACCCTGGAACAGGTAGGCCGTTCTTAAATGCAGTGAATAGGTCTGTGACTGTGTCCTAACCCTGGTGCTGGTGTGGCTTTGTCATAGTTTTTGTAATATATGGCTAAGTTGAAATGTCCTGCCTCTCTGTCTGCCTCTCTCTGTTAAGCGTCTTATGACACAGTTGCAGCAGCCATGAAGGATCCACTCATCTTGGCCAAATTGCAGTTCTACACGGCACTCGCCAGGACCTTCACTCCCTTCCTGAAAAAATATCAGACAGATGAGCCTGTGCTTCCATTCCTTCCGAAGGACCTGACTGAGTTGATGATGGTAATAATTTACTTAAAGTACAACTCACCCCCAAATCATTTTTCTTTGCTGATAAACTGTATAAATAAGTGTCTAATAGTGAGTTTGTGGTTAGTATGTGTAAAAAATAGTGGATACATTAGCCGCGTTTCCACTGTCGGGCCAAAAGCGGGCGTGCTAGTGCGTGCCAGGGCCAGTCGCGTTTCCACTGTCACTTCCGGGGCCTGATCGTGCCTCGTCGGTGCTTCCTCAGGGCCAATGGCCCGGGTTTTTCGGCCCGACGAAAACCTTGGGCCAAAGCGGGCCAGCTGGGGCTTGAGGCGTGGTCAAAATGAAAGGCGGAGTTCATGCGAAGTTTCGATAAGCGTGCAGTCAGGTAAAAGTGTGTCTGCGGTAAGATGCGCATTTCGCTGTATTACGTCGTGCAAAGAACTTAAAAACTTAAAATGGAGAATCGTCAGTACAAGTCTGTAGAAGATACCAGGGCTTTTCTGAGTATTTGGGCCGAGGACAATGTACAATGCCAGTTTTACGGCGTCTGCAAAAACGAAGATGTGATAAAATACATCGCTGCTAAATTCGCAAAGCTTAATATCAAGAATATGCGTGCGCAGTACAAAGCCATAAAAACGCACAATGGACAGAGCGGTGCCCATGCAGAAAAGACACTTACATTAGGCAGATATTGATATGGAAATATATGCCGTTTTGATGGGCATTACTTAAATGGTTATCTGATGGGGCACCTTTTGTGTCCTGTGTAAATCAGGTCCTAATAGTTGCACCATTAACTGTTGTTACAGACTATGCGATGAAAACATTATTTAAACGCATGTCTGATGAGTATACTCTTATTTAAATTTGGATAAATGCAAGTAAGATCCTATAAAAATGAGATTTGATGTATAAGTAGGGGGACATCGTCCAAAGAAACCCCCCAAAAACTCACCAACACATCTTGATAACATATTAACATACACTGTATCTGTACCTAAATAAAGGCATAAAAGATTATACTAGAAGTACAACTGTGTCGTTATTTTTTGCAGTAGTGTGTAGATATTAATGCAACATTTTGTTTTATGTGATACAAAGTTAGACGAAAGATCTGTGTAGGTCATAAAAACAAAGCTTCTTTTCACGTGATTTATTAATGTAATATATTACAAATATTGCTGCTGCATTAACAACTGTTGCAGAGCATTTCTTGCATCAGAACAGACATCGCCAACATTACAAGGCGTTTCTGCATTCGCTGTATCCGGCTTCCACGTCGCTGTATTGTTCTTTTTTTCGCCTTGCCGCTAACATAAGCTTCCATCTTCGCATCGCTGCCTCATCTTTCACCAAGAAAACACCGAAAGGAGCAAACAAACAGCCGCTTTGGCTCTCTCCATTTTGTTCGTTCGATAATCACAGTATGGTGGCCTACCTGACTTACTTTCAATCTCCCCGCTGAAAGGGGAGGGGTTTCGTGACGTTTGATCCAATGAGGTGTGTAAAGGGCGGGCTTTAGGTTTGCGCAGCGAGGCTACTGGCTCGATAGTGGAAACGCAGCTTACTTTTGGCCTTATTGCTTGCGACTCGAGGCCATTGGCCCCGCCCGGCACGCTCTTAGCACTGGCTCGCACTGGCCCGACAGTGGAAAAGCGGCTAATGTGCATCAAAATCAGACAATTTGATGTCGGTGATTAATGTGCCGCACCGGACATTTTTGTGTTTGTCTTTTGACAGAGTCTACTCAGACGCTTCATAAAGAGAGAAGTCCTCCATGATATCACTGCCCTGCAGCTGACCAAATTGGATGTCACAGACAAGACCATCTGGCTCAGCCCACAAGACATCAGCATTGGTCTAGGTGCAGAGTCAGTCCTTAAGGTAGTGTGATGGTTTAAAAAGGTCATTTTACAAATGGTTAGGCTGAACCAGGTCATTGAAGACATGTTCTATATTCATGGCTACCTCTCTCTAGAGCATCAAAGGTACAGAGCTCAGGGTGCTAGAGTTCAGGAGAGAGTGCATGCAGGGACTGTGTAGCATCATTAGGAAAGTGCAGGATAGGAGCCCCCTCAAGTATCTGACTGTTAGGCAGATGGTGTGCCTGGATCCATCAGTAATGTACAGAGACCCAGAAAGATGTAGGAAGCACATGAAAGGGCTGGTTCAGAGGTTTCTCCAGGACAAACAGCTAACTGATACTTCTGCGGGTAGGAATAAAGGCAAATCATAGGCTACACATGAATTTATCCTAAACCTGATTGGCTGGTAATGCCCTATAGCCTAATTATTTATTTTTTTTTCCGCATATTTTCTCATCTGTTTTGTCATAGGAGATGTCATACTGCAGCACTTCGACAGTTTCCTATCCTTGGAGAGCTGGAGTGAGGACTTCCTCTCCTTTCCTCCCATGCAGAAGAGGCTGGACATCTTCCTGAGGAGTGCCATGGAACCTTATCCAGAGCTGTGGGGCTTCTGCAAGAAGCTGCTCATCCTTTCCCACGGCCAAGCTACAGTCGAACGTGGATTCTCTATCAACAAAGAGGTGGAGTCAGACAATATTCAAGAGGACACTGTGGTCACACGGAGGCTGGTGTGTGACTATATCACACAACACGGAGGTGTTACCCAGGTAAGAATGACCCCTGCCTGGACTAGTAAAATGCTTTTGACTTAAGTTGACAGAATCAACATAGTTGGCTTCTTGAGTTTGTCACTGACTCTGGTTCTCTTTTCCCAATCCTATACCTAGGTTCCACTCAGTAAAGCGCTACTCGAGAGTGTAGCAAGAGCTAGGACCAGATATCGTGCCCATCTTGAGACAGAGAGAAAGAAAAGGGAGGCAAAATCCCAGGCTCTTAAGAGGAAAGAGGCAGAGGACTGTCTTCAGGAGCTAAAGGTGAAGAGGAGACGCATACAAGAGGTGTGTGAGGGTCTGGCTAGGGATGCGGACAGGCTGGCTGAGGAGGCTGAAAGGAAGGCAGGAAGCAAGATGGCTGACCTGATCTCCAGGTCCAACCTCCTGCGGAGAGGCCATAAGGAGAAGTTGACGGAACTGGCTGTCCTTGATAAAGAGATTGCTGCCCTGAGTGAAGAGCTAAGGAGTTGACTGTGTTTCTTAATTTAATTTATTGTTGAGTTCTGATTTTCGATGTTTATTGTTCAGGGGTCTCTCAGTTCCCCATATTCCCAGGATGGAATAAGTAGCTAGCTAATGTTAAAAAACAACATTGTTCGGCAAACTTTCTTGTGGCCTAGTGAAATGTTTTTATTTTTCACACCTGCTTGGCTTATCTTTTACCCATTCCACATTTGAAAAATAAATGAACACAAGTTCAAGGATTTTGTTTTTCTTTGCTGGTAGGAAGTGAAGTAGGTATTAATTTTTTATATAAATGGTCTTAAAAAGGTCTTAAAAAGACTTGAATTTAACTTGAAGAAACCTGTAGGAACCCTGTCTTCCTGGAAAGGTGACCAAGGAAACTGTTTCTGATGTGCAAAAATATTTTAAGAGTTTTGAAACACTGTTTGAAGATGCCATTAAAACTCATAATTCATTGCTGGAAATGCCAATGTCTAAAGCTGAGTGTGAAAGGCAACAAAGGTGGCTTGCCTGCAAAATGAAAGAGAACAATGAGTTTATTACTGATGTTAAACAGTGGTTATCAGATGCTGGAGTGTCATATGATGAAGATGAGGATGGAATTTCTTTAACAGACACGCATATAGAACCTGATGATAGTGTCTCCAATGCCTCAAAGAAAATTTCACAAAAATCCCGTTCCTGTTCTGGTTCTTCAAAGACCTCAAGCACTGCTTCTGCACGCCTTAAAGCCAAAGCTGAAAGAGCAGCTCTTTTGCAATCTGCAGCAGCCTTAAAGAAATTGCATGTTCTTGAAGCCAAAGAGGAAGATCTTCGAAGACAAAAGGAGAAACTGCGGAGAGAAAAGGAAAGGTTACAAATGGAAGCAAAATCAGCTGCTGCCACTGCAAGATTGTCTGTGCTGGAATCAAGTGAAGGAAGTGTTGAAGAAGTGAGTGTCATAGATCCTATGAATGCATATTGTAAGAAGCATGTAAAATCATGTACATCAACTAAATGTTCAAACTCAAAGGTACCATCACAACACATTGCTCTTCCTCACGATAGTGAGAGTGTACGTCCAAAGGAGAGATCTAGTATGCAAACTCAACTGCAAGCTTCAAGGCAATGCAAAGTTTCATCGGATGATATTGGAATTTGATGGTGATCCATTGCAGTATGGCTCTTTTATTAAGGCTTTCGAACAAGCCATCGAAAAGAAAACTGGTGACAAGCAAGAATGCCTTTATTATCTTGAGCAATATACTAGAGGACGACCAAGAGAATTAGTCCGTAGTTGTCACAACATGAGTGCTGATCAGGGATATGGTCGAGCTAAGAATTTGCTGAAAGAGCATTTTGGTAGTGCAATTAAAATAACGGCAGCATATATGGAGAAGGTCATGGGTTGGCCGATGATTAAGTCTGAAGATGTTGATGCACTGGAGTCCTTTACAATCTTTCTGAGAAGTTGTTGTAATGTAATGGACGATTTGCAGCATATGGAAGAGATGAATGTCCCATCTAATCTTCGACTCATTGTCATGAAGCTGCCGTATAAGTTTCGAGAAAAATGGAGGGCTGCTGCCTGTGAGCTACAGGAGCGTCGAGGCAACAGGGCCATGTTTCCAGATTTGGTGAACTTCATTGAGCGTCAAGTAAAGATTCTTTCTGATCCATTGTTTGGAGATTTGCAAAGTGGACAATCAGCTTCTTCATCTCGTGTCAAACCTAAGTTTAAACTTACCTGTAAAGGCTTTGCTACTGTTGCAGCTGTTAACACTGTTTCAGACTTGTGTCTATCTGAAGTGCAAAATACTTGTACCAATCTTGTTCAACAGAAAGACGACAGCAAGATATGTATTGCCTGTAAAGGCAGTCATTCATTGGAAAGGTGTTTTCAGCTACAGAACATTTTAACCTTTCTACCTTTTAAGTCTTCTAACGTCGTCATGCCAAACAATCGCAGTATTGTAGAACAGCGTCTCCTGGGTCTGCAAAGGAAGTTTAAACGAAATCAAGAATATCAGCAAGAGTATACTGCATTCTGATGTTATTGATAAAGGATATGCAGAGTTAGTACCTCTCCACCAGTTGAAACAAGAGGATGGTAAGGTCTGGTACATACCACATCACGGCATATATCATCCTAAGAAGAGAACTCTGAGAGTAGTGTTTGATTGTGGCACAATGTACAAAGGAACATCTTTGAATTGTCAGCTGCTGCAGGGTCCCTACCTTACCAACTCTCTTTTGGGAGTCCTAACAAGGTTCAGACAGGAGCCTGTTGCTTTAATAGCTGATATACAAGCCATGTTTCACCAGGTAAAGGTTTCTCAGAAACATGTAGACTTTCTGCGATTTTTGTGGTTTTCTGGAGGTGATGTGACACAGGATGCTCAGGAATATAGGATGAAAGTTCATCTTTTCGGAGCAGTGTCCTCACCTAGCTGTGTAAACTATGCTCTGAAGAGGACTGCACAAACAAGACTATCAAGTACAGTTTGATCCTTCTGTCCTGCATACTATTCTTCAGAACTTTTATATGGATGACTGTTTAACATCTTTGCCTACAGAAGCGGAGGCACTTCATATGGCTCAGAATCTCATTGTGGCTTGTGCTAAAGGAGGATTTCAATTGTCTAAGTGGATGAGTAATAGTCGCTTCATTATGTCCAGCATTCCAGAGGAGCATAGATCAAAGGCAATCAAAGAGCTGGATTTGGATAAGGATGATCTGCCAGTGGAGAGAGTGCTTGGGCTCTACTGGTGCACTGAAGAGGATAAATTCATCTTCAAATTTTCCATAAAGGAGCATCCTCATACAAGACGTGGTATGTTGTCCGTGGTTAGTTCCATCTATGACCCCTTGGGGTTCCTTTCACCATTTACTCTGCCTGTGAAACAGGTGCTGCAAGAAATGTGCAAGTGCAACGTTGGCTGGGATGAGAAGATACCACCGGGTTTCTTGCAGCAATGGAAAGGATGGCTGGCTAACTTACCCAGTATAGCGACACTCAAAGTGGATCGGTGTGTAAAGCCAAAGGACTTTGGACCATCCAAACATGCACAGCTCCACCACTTCTCTGATGCCAGTGAGAATGGCTATGGGACGGTGTCATATTTGAGGTTGGTAAATGGTCAGAAAAGGACTGTAGTTGCATTTATGTTAGGGAAGTCTAGAGTTACTCCTGTAAAGCATGTTACAATCCCAAGGTTGGAACTTACAGCTGCGGTTCTTGCTGTTAGAGTGGATAGAATGCTTAAAAAGGAGTTGAAAATGAACTTGGATTCATCAGTCTTCTGGACTGACAGCATGACCGTACTGCGATATATTCAAAATGAAACAAAGAGGTTCCATACCTTTGTTGCGAATAGAGTGTCTGTCATACGAGATCTGACAGATATTGGACAATGGAAGCACATAAAGTCCAGTTTAAATCCAGCTGATGAAGCATCCAGGGGTCTCAGTGCTGAAGAATTTTTAATGTGTAGGAGGTGGTTTAAAGGACCTGAGTTTCTTTCAAAGGAGGAAGACGAGTGGCCCAAGTCCAGTGTGCAGCTGTTAATACCACCCAATGATCCAGAAGTCAAGGTGCATTGCATTGCACGTAGCTTTGCCTGTCAGGTTTTGAAGACTTCTACCAGTCAATTTCTTCACGATTTTTCTGACTTTGCAAGACTTAAAACTGCTGTAGCATGGATGCTCAAGGTCAAGGAAATGCTTATGCAGCTTGTAAAGCAAAGGAAGGCTTTGCAAGCATCTGCTCATGTAGGAAATGATGTTCAAAGCACAGATGCAACTAAACTTCATGCAATACAAAAGGGAACAAAGGCCAGAATAGGTGGTAAATCGTTGACTGTTGATGATCTCATGAGAGCAGAAACTGCTATTATTCAGTATTACCAACAAGAGAGATTTTCAGAAGAGATTACTGCATTGAAGTCAGGAGCTATTGTAAAGAAAACAAGCAGCATTTTAAGGCTGGATCCAGTTCTGGTAGATGGTCTTTTGAAAGTATGAGGAAGACTTGCCAAAGCCACCATGCCTGAGGAAGAAAGACATCCGGTTATTCTGTCTAAAGATCAGGCTATTTCTCAACTTATACTGAAACGTACATCAGCAATTGGGCCATGCAGGAAGAAATTATATGTTGTCATTCCACCGTAAGCGTTACTGGATAACCAATGCTAACGCTGCTTGTCGGAAAATTATTTCAGACTGTGTCATGTGTCGTCGTCTTCAAGGGAAGTTGGGAGAGCAAAAAATGTCTGATTTGCCAGTGGAGAGCGTTATACCGGATTTGCCTCCATTCACAAATGTTGGTGTCGACTATTTTGGCCCGATTGAAGTCAAGAAAGGGCGAAGCACAGTTAAACGTTACGGGGTAATTTTCACTTGCATGGCAAGTCGGGCCGTGCACATGGAAATGGCTTATAGTTTGAATACAGATTCTTGTATTAATGCCGGTTTTTGTGTCGTCGTGGTCAAGTTGTCCAGTTGAGATCCGATAATGGGACAAATTTTGTCGGAGCTGAGCGAGAACTGAGGGAAGCTGTAGCTGGGTTAGATCATATCAAGATCCAGCATGCTTTGTTATCGAAGGGACTTAAGTGGACGTTCAATCCTCCCGCTGGGCCTCATGTTGGTGGAATTTGGGAGAGACTTATTCGTCTTGTAAAAAAGGTGCTGTATTCCACCATCAGACAGCAATCTATGGATGATGAAAGCTTCCAAACTCTTCTTTGTGAGATAGAAGCCATTCTTAATGGCCGTCCCATTACGAAATCTTCTGATGATGTGAATGATCTTGAGGCACTTACGCCAAATCACATTCTTTTCCTAAAATCAAAGCCTCTTATGACTCCGGGACTATTTAATGACCGAGATTTGTACATAAAGAAAAGATGGAGACAGGTACAATACTTGGCAGATCTCTTTTGGAAGCGATGGGTAAGAGAATATTTGCCATTGCTACAAGAGAGACAAAAATGGATAAGGCCACGAAGAAGCTTTACAGTGGGAGACATTGTTGTCATCATGGATCCTGTAGCTCCTCGTGGCTCCTGGTTGTTGGGAAGAATAATCAAAACCTACCCTGATAAAGGCGGATTTGTCAGATCATTCCAGCTTAAGACACAAACAGGCCAGTTGGATAGGCCTGTATCCAAAATTTGTCTATTGCTGGAAGCAGAGAACTGAAGTGGCTTCTGAGTTCCTATATAAAGACATTTATGGCTCCTTTCATGTATATAACTTGTAATTGTAAATGTATATTGTTACAATTATGGGGCAGGGGTGTAGGAGCCAAATGTAATTTTAACCACTAGATGGCGGTGTGGAATGGGAGGAGCTGGTTTGGTCATATGACATTTAAACCCTCACTATTGTGTGTGAATGGACGTGAATAGGTGACGGGATCATATGGTTCTTACCGTATAGTAAGAATCTTTGAGTCATGAATCCATGTGTCTTTTATTGTAAACCGCATTTCATTTATTAAAAGAGCAAAGCAAGAGATGGATTCTGAATGGTCAATGATTTATTTCCAACGTATGAGTAAAGAACATCTGATCACCTGTTCATAAGTGGATAGGACGCTGCTACAAGACCCATACTTCCAGAGAGCGGGAATGACAAATCAGAATTGTTCAGTGGGAGGTCTCCAGTACTGACCTGAATGGATTGCAGGTTACAGCATGTATTTTCAGTTTCAAACATCTTCCAGTAGATGGTGATGTAAAACAATGTAAGAGTTACATTCAAGGCTGATGTGTCGAACATCCCTGATTCACATGGGATTCACTTTTTTCCAGGGGTTTCAGTACAGCGTAATCGATACTGCATCACCAGGCAGGCGTGGCCTATTTGAGAATTTGCATAGGTCACCGATCATGCGCAGTTAGGGAAAAGCCATTTGCTTCAGATACCTCCACTATTGCAGGGGTTTCGTGCACTTCATATTCATATACAGTATAATGAAATACCTGTCCACGATCATTTATATTCATATACAGTATCTTGAAATACCTGTCCACCCTATCAATTTGATGAAAAATTGATGGGATGATGTTTTGTATGGACGGTACCAGTTTACTGAAGATTACATCATTAAATATACATAATTAAAAATTTATAAATATAAATAAATTAAAACTGCACCCAACAAATACCACTCATGTTTTTAATGCACCACATATTGATTTTAATGCACCGCACTCTTCTTTTAATGCACCACTTGAGTTCAAACTTACATACATCATATGATGTCTACAATGTTGCCTTGAATGGAGAGGAGGAAAGAGGGAAAAAAAAAACACAAAAAACATGCACACTGACACAGAAGCTAGGATAGGGGTGGTATGTGTTGGGTATGGTTCATTAGTATATTTCCCTGCATACATATATTTAGATAACTACTATTGTGATTATATCATTATTATTATCATCATTATTATTATTATTATTATTAATAGTAATAGTACTGTTGCCTTCATCACAAAACATCGTCACAAAATATCATTGTTACAACTCAAACTTTACTATAGTTATTAATACTACTATTATTATTATTATTATTATTATTATTATTATTATTTATTTATTTATTTATTTATTTTATTTTTTTATTATTTATATTATTATTATTATTATTTTATTATTATTATTATAATTATTGATATTACTGTTACCATCATCACAACATCATACTGTAATCACCATCCTTGGGATTATTGTTGTTATTATTATTATTATGATTACTGTTATTATTGATATTACTGTTACTGTCATCACAAAATATTAACCGTATCATCACTACCTTTGGTGTTATAGTTGTTACTCCGATTTATGGCCATTTCTATTATTTTTGAACATGCTAATAAACTACCTATACTGCTACTACTACTTATACATTATTATTATTCAGATTGTCTTGTTCTCATTTTTCATTTATTATCATTGTTGTTGTTTTTTTTGTTAGTATAGTTTTTTGTTTGTTTTTGTTTTGTTTTGTTGGTATTGTTTCTGTAAAAAAAAAAAAAAAAAACCTGTCCACGAACGCAGGGGTTTCATGCACTTCATAATTATATTCATATACAGTGTCTTGAAATACCTGTCCAAGATCGCAGGGGTTTCGTGCACTTCATATTTATATTCATATACAGTGTCTTGAAATACCTGTCCAAGATCGCAGGGGTTTCGTGCACTTCATATTTATATTCATATACAGTGTCTTGAAATACCTGTCCAAGATCGCAGGGGTTTCGTGCACTTCATAATTATATTCATATACAGTGTCTTGAAATACCTGTCCAAGATCGCAGGGGTTTCGTGCACTTCATATTTATATTCATATACAGTGTCTTGAAATACCTGTCCACGATCGCAGGGGTTTCGTGCACTTCATATTTATATTCATATACAGTGTCTTGAAATACCTGTCCAAGATCGCAGGGGTTTCGTGCACTTCATATTTATATTCATATACAGTATCTTGAAATACCTGTCCAAGATCGCAGGGGTTTCGTGCACTTCATATTTATATTCATATACAGTGTCTTGAAATACCTGTCCAAGATCGCAGGGGTTTCGTGCACTTCATATTTATATTCATATACAGTATCTTGAAATACCTGTCCAAGATCTCAGGGGTTTCGTGCACTTCATATTTATATTCATATACAGTGTCTTGAAATACCTGTCCAAGATCGCAGGGGTTTCGTGCACTTCATATTTATATTCATATACAGTGTCTTGAAATACCTGTCCACGATCGCAGGGGTTTCGTGCACTTCATATTTATATTCATATACAGTGTCTTGAAATACCTGTCCAAGATCGCAGGGGTTTCGTGCACTTCATATTTATATTCATATACAGTGTCTTGAAATACCTGTCCAAGATCGCAGGGGTTTCGTGCACTTCATATTTATATTCATATACAGTATCTTGAAATACCTGTCCAAGATCTCAGGGGTTTCGTGCACTTCATATTTATATTCATATACAGTGTCTTGAAATACCTGTCCAAGATCGCAGGGGTTTCGTGCACTTCATATTTATATTCATATACAGTGTCTTGAAATACCTGTCCAAGATCGCAGGGGTTTCGTGCACTTCATAATTATATTCATATACAGTGTCTTGAAATACCTGTCCAAGATCGCAGGGGTTTCGTGCACTTCATATTTATATTCATATACAGTGTCTTGAAATACCTGTCCAAGATCGCAGGGGTTTCGTGCACTTCATATTTATATTCATATACAGTGTCTTGAAATACCTGTCCAAGATCGCAGGGGTTTCGTGCACTTCATATTTATATTCATATACAGTATCTTGAAATACCTGTCCAAGATCGCAGGGGTTTCGTGCACTTCATATTTATATTCATATACAGTGTCTTGAAATACCTGTCCAAGATCGCAGGGGTTTCGTGCACTTCATAATTATATTCATATACAGTGTCTTGAAATACCTGTCCAAGATCGCAGGGGTTTCGTGCACTTCATATTTATATTCATATACAGTGTCTTGAAATACCTGTCCACGATCGCAGGGGTTTCGTGCACTTCATATTTATATTCATATACAGTGTCTTGAAATACCTGTCCACGATCGCAGGGGTTTCGTGCACTTCATATTTATATTCATATACAGTGTCTTGAAATACCTGTCCAAGATCGCAGGGGTTTCGTGCACTTCATATTTATATTCATATACAGTGTCTTGAAATACCTGTCCACGATCGCAGGGGTTTCGTGCACTTCATAATTATATTCATATACAGTGTCTTGAAATACCTGTCCAAGATCGCAGGGGTTTCGTGCACTTCATATTTATATTCATATACAGTGTCTTGAAATACCTGTCCACGATCGCAGGGGTTTCGTGCACTTCATATTTATATTCATATACAGTGTCTTGAAATACCTGTCCAAGATCGCAGGGGTTTCGTGCACTTCATATTTATATTCATATACAGTATCTTGAAATACCTGTCCAAGATCGCAGGGGTTTCGTGCACTTCATATTTATATTCATATACAGTATCTTGAAATACCTGTCCAAGATCGCAGGGGTTTCGTGCACTTCATATTTATATTCATATACAGTATCATGAAATACCTGGCCACGATCGCAGGGGTTTCGAGCCCTTCATATTTATATTCATATACAGTATCTTGAAATACCTGTCCAAGATCGCAGGGGTTTCGTGCACTTCATATTTATATTCATATACAGTATCATGAAATACCTGGCCACGATCGCAGGGGTTTCGAGCCCTTCATATTTATATTCATATACAGTGTCTTGAAATACCTGTCCACGATACCGTTGTAAACCATGATTAATTTTCGTAAATAGACGCTACACGTTTTACATTTCTATAACGGCTGTTTATTTGTTTTCGAAAATCGTTTAAATGTAAGATTTTAAAACATAAAAATAACCTGTATGACTGTGTTGTCCATCCATCAGTACTGATCCTAGGTTTTGAAATGCCCGCGCAAAAAAACTGACTTACTGCGCATGATCAGTGACCTCTCTTAATATTTTTTTTTTTTTTAGAAAGGGGCGTTTTCCCAACGCCCCCAGGGACGCCCATTTTACGTCGTGGTAATGAAACCCCTGGAATTTAGTGAGTCCCTGATTCACATACTGCCATACATGCTGTCACAGTTTTGATGACTTCGCCATTGTTCTGTTTAGCATATATATATGAATATTGTGTATTGTCCAGTGACTGATCTTTGACACAGATTACTGCTAACACTGGACAAAGCTGTGTCACTGCCTCACTTCTTTTACTTTTTATATTTTTATGGCCCTGTGTTGTAGATAATGTCTTACAAATTCAGCTGACAGCAGACATCCTGAAACATAATTAGGGCAGATGTTTTAGTTTTTCTGTCTGATTGTTTGTCCAAAATGAAGCTACTCCGCTCTCCACTTCAGGCTGTAAGTTAAGAACCATATATATTTAGTTTAATATTTTGGGCTGAATCTTCATCAAATAACAGATCCTTTTGCACACAGAGGTGCTGAAAGATTTCATCTTAGTCATTTCTATGTTCTTCCATGAAAGTGTACCAATGAGGATGTAATATTGTTAGACAGAGGACTGAGTCAACATTGCCTATTATTCCCAGATTCAGTATGTTTGAAGACTGCAGAAACAGACATCCATTGCTTCCTCAGCAGTTACATGTTTTAACTGACAACGACATCTACTGGCCACACTTCATACAATACTGACATTCACTACAGTGGATTGTTTTGAATATATAGAGGGCGTGTGATTACATTTTCACAAACCCAAGAAACCCAACCCTTGGAAACCCAACTGTAAACTTAAACCTGTAACTGACAGTGTTGTAAAAAGTTACTTTTAAAACTAATGCATTACAATATTGAGTAACTCCATAAAAAAGTAACTAATTACATTACTTTTTAAATCTGAGCAGGGCTTGCTTGTTTGTTTTTAATATAAAAAGTTCTATTTTTGTCAAATGTAAAAGCCTTTTCACACCAAAAGCCTCAGGCTTAGAGAAAAGTAAACTGACGTCTGTATAGTAGACCGCAGAAGAAAAAATGTCAACTCTTCAGCAATAAAAAAAGGGAAACAAATGTTAGATTATCTTGAGTCATTTTTGCTTATTAGTATGGATGAATTGGATCATCAAAGGTCAGCAGCAAAGACATCGGTTAATAAAATGGGATTAAATATATAAAGGATGTATTATTTAACATATTTAATTATTACAGGTTTTGTCGTGATCCCGGCTCTGTCGGGGTCGTTTCTCTGTCTGTGTGTCTGTTTGTGTTTTTGTTGTCATCTCGCCACGTGCGCTGTGTCTACTTCACTCTCCCCGCCCATGTCTCCCTACCAGCTGTTTCTCGTCTCTCATTTTCACAGCCACACCTGTTCCTTATCTTGCTAATTTCTATTTCCTCTATTTAAACTCCCGTCCCCGCCTGTCCTGTGTTAGTCCGTTTTCATCTCTTGTCTAGTCAAGTCCTGTTTAGTGGTAGCTATTTTTCCGACGCTCTTTTGCTCTTGTTATTTTTTTGCTCTCTGCCGTAGATCCCACTGGCGTCCCTTTTACCCCGCATCTGAGTCTCCTGAGTCTATCATGACAGAACGGACTGACCAAACTTCCGACTCAGCGGGGTCAGATCATCTGCGAGCCGCTCTTCAGCAGCAGGGGGTCCTGCTGGGCAGTCAGGCCGCTCAACTCAACGCCGCCAGGAGGGAGGTGGAGGGTCTCAACGCTCAGGTGGCGGATTTAATGCACCAGGTCACCGAATTACGGCAGGCAGTCGGCAGCCAGGGGTTTTCCTCCCCTTCCCCCCAGGGGAATTTTCCGGATCCTCACGCCAACAGCCCGCCGCTCTACGATGGAGATCCCAACTCCTGTTGGTCATTCCTCACCCAGTGTGCCTTGGTCTTTTTGCTCCAAACCCACCGTTACGCCCCTGAAGAGGCCAGGATTGCCTTCGTCCTCACCCTCCTCACTGGGCGAGCACGAGAGTGGGGTGTTGCAGTCTGGGAAAACCAAGCTCCTTGTTGTCGCTCCTTTGGAGCTTTCCGCGAGGAGATGACGGCGCTCTTCGACAGGTCTGCTCGAGGAGATGAAGCAGCTATGCAACTCTCTCAACTGTCTCAAGGGAGGACCTCCATTACGGATTACTCTATCTGGTTCAAGACTCTGGCTGCTGCCTGCCAGTGGAATCCGGAGGCTCTCCGCGCCCGCTTCCTTGATGGTCTCTGCGCGGCTATAAAAGATGAGACAGCCATTCTCGACCTTTCACGAGACCTGGAGGAGGTGATCGATTTATGTCTTCGGGTAGAGACCCGCCTCACTGTTCGTCGCCGCCGTTGACCCTCACCCTCCTCCTGGCGCGCTCCTGCTGTCCCTCCTGCCGGCTCCTCTCCAACGCCCCCGGCTGAGAAGCCCATGCAGCTGGGCCGGTCCCGGCTCACCCTGGACCAGAAACAGCATCGACTTCTGCGGGGGCTTTGCCTCTACTGCGGAGCACAGGGTCACCAGGCGATTCATTGCCCGTTAAAAGCACACGCCCACTCGTAGAGTGGAGAGTTCGGGTGGGCGCTGTTTCGACCTCATCTCTGACACCTCGCACACTGTTACCCTTCCTGTTAAGTTTTAGTGGGAGGGTCCATTCTGGCAAGGCCCTCATCGACTCCGGAGCTGAGGGTAACTTCCTTGATGCCGCCACTGCCCGTCGCTGGAGGATTCCCACCTTACCCCTGGCCCAACCTAAACCTGTCTGGACGCTAGCAGGACTCCCCTTTGCCTCTATCACTCACGTCACCCCTCACGTAAGGTTTACTCTTTCTGGTAACCATTCTGAGAGCATTGAGCTGTACATCCTCGATTCCCCCAACACTCCTATAATTTTGGGACATCCTTGTTGTCACAGCACAATCCTCAGATGGACTGGGTAAATCATTCTGTCTTATCTTGGTCTTTGAATTGTCATGTGTGTAGCGTATGGACCAATCAGACATAGTTATTTGTTACATTTAACAAATTATCTTTAAAACCAACAAGCCAAATATAGGTTGGCGTTCTGGAAACAACCCCCGAAATGCACCAACAGGCCAAAGGGCTCAGTTGCCAGGGCAACTAGCTGATAACACCAGTTTTACGATGCAAAGGAATGCAGGTAGACCAACAAAAACGAAAGACATTTGGCCTGTTGAAATGGACTCTTCCCTAATTCATAAGAAAACCTTCCTATGAATGAACACACACACACAGCCTCAAATCATTGTGTGTATTATTGCGGTTTATGTATCTTGTCTTGTGTAATGTCTTTATGCAGGTGTTAAGATAGATATAGATATATTATGTAGATATATTATGTATGTGTCATGTTTGGTATCTCTGAATTCGTATTTTGATGATCTAAAAGATGATGCAAATTTTATGTTGATACACATGTAACATATTACAGTTTCAAGAATCTGTAATAGTATTGCAGGAATACTCAATCCTGGCACACATGCAAATTGCCTTGCTTTCAGACAAAGAGTCATAAAAGTTTACATTATCTCCAAATCTCCTGCTTGGAATTCAGCCAATTCAAGTCCACTTTGAGAGGTGTGACCCTTCCTAGAATATAAAAGGACTCACACACAGTTCCGCCCAAGCTCTTCTGAAAAATCGTGATTGCAGCTGGTGTGGAGGGCCTCCACAGGCCCAGGCCCAGAGGGGGACCTCAACACATGGAGCTGTGTGGACTCTCCTCAGCCTGAAAAGAGTCAGACTAACACAACTGGAGTTCATTTCACCCAACCATGGAACTTATCATCATGAGAATGACCACGACCAGACATCTCTCTATCTTCACTCCTGGCCGTCTCTGGATCCCCAGCTCTGAAGTGCGGCCTGCAGTTCCTCAGGACTGCTTACACAGGAGAGAGACCTCTCCTAACCTCAACAGAGTCAAGAACAACCTTGGAGTTTCAAGAAATTGCAACTCCGGCCATCAAATGGAACCATCCAGGACTTCTCCAGAGGCTCCACGAGACTCTCGGTCGAATGCAAGTATCGTTTCTTCCACTAAACAGAGGTTTGGTGTAAAGCTATCGTATGTTATGTTTTTGATTAGATACTGATGGTTCATTCAGACGGTCAGCTCAGCCTCACCCCCTTTTTCCTGTACTTTTCTAGCTATCCTATACTCTTCCCTTGTAAACATGTATGAGTGATTGTATGTTTGTTTGTTTAGATTAGTTATGTGTTAGTCGTTAGTTAATAAAACTCTTGTGCACAAATGACATGAGTCTCTGATTCTGCCTTGCAAATTAATGTCCCTTCACGATTTCCGATCAAGCTACAGGCTCTAATGCATTAATACTGTAAGAATGTTATTTTTCAGTGGCCAAGAAAATATCATTGCTTGGAGTTGATATGAAATTACCCTGAACGTTTGCTAGACGAACAGATTAATTGATGGCGATTTAACCCTCTGGGGCCTGAGGGTGTTTTGGGGCCCTGGAGAAGTTTTGACATGCCCTGACATTTGTGCTTTTTTCAGTATCTTAAAAACATATTAATATCCTAAATCTAAATACATTGTATTTAGCACAAATTGGACTACAAAAATATGTAAGCAGCATGAATGTACATTTTTAAGTTTTTGAGAAAACAACATTTATGCGTGCATATTGAAAAACTAAATTTTTGAAGTCACTGAAATAAGGTCATCTAACACATACAGAATATTTGTTCTCGGGACTTTCGAGAATTGGATGTGGTAGGCTAGGTTTTTTCTACCAAATGATGTGAAAATCATCTAGTTCACTTGTTTTCACAAAACAGTATATAGATTTAAATTTTTGAAGACATTTTTTGTTTAGAATGGCTATATGCGAGGAGGCATGAATGCTCATGAATAATGCTGTGATTTACACCTGAGAAGACAAAGACCTGCATAATGAGCCGCATAATGAGCCATTCAGTCAGATGTTGACTGAGAGGAAACAACAGAAAGAATAAAGGAAAAATGAAAGGACAAAATAAATATATATTTAGTTTGAAGCGTATTTTGAATATATTTAACTATCACACAAAATAACTTGAGATTCACTTGTGAGTGCAGTTAAACTTTTTATTAGGAACAAAAGTGATAAACAACACAGAAGTCAAGATGTTGTGGGTGCACTATCCAAATCACTCGCCGGAAACTTGAACACAGGAAAACGGGTAACAGCAGAAACTGCAAAGAAAACAAGTAGATGTGAGCAACACAATGATCTGACAAAGACAGAGCTAACATGGAGAAAACACATACACTACCAGCCAAACTTTTTTATTATTAAAAGTTTTTTTTTTTTTTTTTTTTTTTTTTTTTTTTTTTTAAGTGAGCAGTTTTTTTACATAGTAAACCTATTTTACAAAATTAGATAATTATTTTTCTTTAAAAAAGTACCTTTGACTGGTAGTGTATAGCATAGGCGTATAACAGTTAGGTGCAAATAAAAACAGTGCAAGATAAATACAGGTGTAAGGTTTGTAATGAAGTGATACAGGATAAACCATACATCTTCTACCTTTCATACAGATTACTTAAAAAGAGAATATTAGTTTTTTATTTGAATTGGTTTATGTAAAAGTAAACATTTCAAGCTTTCTACACGTATATGTATTATGTCTGTGAGGCACGTAATCACTTAGATTTAGGTTTCATGCACGTTAGTTTCATTTATGTGTCTGTGAAAAGATATAACAGAGACAGTGAAGGCAGAGCGCGTGCCCTGTCTGTTTTCTTATTTTCATAAAAGCACAGTGTATACAAATAAAAATATACCCTCTACAGTTTCGAATGATGTATTGGTTGTATTTGTACGATCAAAACTGACGGAGAATTTTACATTCTTTTCGGCGTTATTACAAAAGCGTGCCTCAGAACGCGCCGGCACGTTTTTCGACCAAAGTTGAAACATCCTGTCATCATGAGACATTTAGATGCAGTGAAATGAAACATACTTTATAATGTTTCACTTGCTGTAGTCAGGAAATACAGTTGGCAAAAAGTCTTAACTGGTAAAATGTGTGCACATTCTGTCACAGTAACAACTTACACATATAAAAGAAAAAAACTTACTTGTGTAAATATCTCCTCTGCTGGTTCACGCCATGTCTCATTTAATGTTCATCTTCTGAAGTAAGTTTTATTCCTGACAGCCCGTCTTCTTCCAGAAAGGACTAACTTGAAAGAAAAGAAACTGCTTTCTCCTTTGTTTACTGTGATGTGGGCGTCTACTTTTGGCACGGCGCCCTCACGTGGACGATTTGAATATGAAAAGATAGAATCGCTCTTGGGCCTGATCTAATTAAAACTAATGAAGCAGACAAGAGAGACTGGACATCGTGTTGGTTTCATACGGATTACTTTATCACAGAATATTTGATTTCGATAAACATTACTTCATTTGAAAGTATATATATCAAGCTTTCTCTAGATATATTGTTCATGTTTCTGTGTTGTGTATTGGCTGAGTTATAGTCTATTTTAATGACGCGTTTCTGAATGAAGATCACGGAGATCAACGCGGCAGACAGCACACCCTTTTTGTTTTCTTTATTTTGTAAAATCACAATATTTTTTTGGTTTTGTGAGTATATACAAATAAAAGTAGACCCTTTACAGATTCGATTGATGTACTGCTTTTATCTGTACAATCAGAAATGACAGAGTAATTGAAGTTCCTTTTGGGAAACTGCCACAAAACGCGTATACGCGTGTTTGGACCCCAGGGGGTTAATCCCACTACAGTTACTACTGGCGGCTGATATAAATAATTGTAATTAATCAAAATTAATCGTAATTATTTATATACATTTCCCTTTTGAGCTAAATTCGCTACATGTGTCTTGTTTGGGTCCTGCTCCTTCTGTTGTTCCTTTGTCTCCTGTGTTGCAGGCAGAGGCTGCCGAATTAGTCGGGGTCCCGGAGGAATACCTCGATCTCGGTGCCGTTTTCAGTAAGTCGCGAGCCTCCTCACTTCCTCCGCATCGCTGCTACGACTGCGCCATAGACCTCCTCCCGGGTACTTCTCCGCCTAGGAGTTGGTTGTACTCCTTATCTGGTCCTGAGAGAGAGGCCGTGGACAAATACATTCATGAATCTTTGCAGGCAGGGCTGATTCGGTCTTCCTCCTCACCGGCGGGTGCGGGATTCTTTTTCGTTCAGAAAAGGATGGCTCTCTGTGCCCCTGTATTGATTATCAAGGTTTGAATGAGATCACTGTTAAGAACAAATACCCCTTACCTCTCATGTCCTCTGCCTTTGATTTGTTACAGGGAGCCCGGGTCTTCTCTAAGTTAGACCTGCGCAACGCCTATCACCTGGTCCGCATTCGTGAGGGGGACGAATGGAAGACGGCGTTTAACACCCCTTTGGGACACTATGAGTATTTGGTTCTCCCCTTCGGGTTGACAAATGCTCCAGCCGTCTTTCAGAACCTGGTCAATGACGTGTTGGGTGACTTGCTTAACCGCTTTGTCTTTGTGTACCTGGACGATATTCTTATTTTTTCCCCCTCTCTCCAGGAACACAACCGTCATGTTCGACAGGTTCTTCAGCGCCTGCTTGAGAACCAACTCTTTGTCAAGGCGGAGAAGTGCGAATTCCATGCCGACACTGTTTCATTCCTTGGCTTCGTTATTTCACCCCGTGGGATTGAACCAGATCGCGCTAAGGTCAAGGTGGTCGCAGAGTGGCCAGTCCCCGACTCCCGCAAAGCTCTGCAGCGATTCCTGGGGTTCGCCCATTCATCCGGGGATTCGGGCAGGTTGCCGCTCCGCTAACTGCCCTGACCTCCACAAAGATTACTTTCAGATGGAACTCTCAAGCTCAGGTGGCCTTTGACTATCTCAAGTCCCGTTTTGTCTCTGCACCTGTCCTCTGTTTTCCAGATCCTAAGCAGCAGTTCATTGTGGAGGTCGATGCCTCTGCAGTCGGGGTCGGTGCTGTCTTGTCCCAGCGCTCTGAACTAGATGGGAAGGTGCACCCTTGCGCCTTCTACTCCCACCGCCTCAGCCCTGCAGAACGTAACTATGATATCGGCAACAGAGAGCTATTGGCAGTCCGTCTGGCCTTGGGTGAGTGGTGTCATTGGTTGGAGGGGTCAGCGCAGTCCTTCTTGGTCTGGACAGACCATAAAAACCTTGAATACGTCCATTCGGCCAAGCGGTTGAGCTCTCGCCAGGCTCGCTGGGCACTCTTTTTTGACCGCTGTAACTTCACCCTCTCGTACCGGTCTGGGTCCAAAAACACTAAGCCCGATGCTCTCTCTCGTCTGTTCGAGGTCCCCGAGACGGTGCTCGCGGCCGATGCCATCCTCCCCATGGGGGTGGTGGTCGGGGCACTCGTCTGGGACATCGAACGGCGAGTAGAGGAGGCCGGTTGAGGGGTGCAAGTGCAGAGAGAGTGCCCGGCGGGTCGGTTATTTGTGCCTGTTGCACTGCGCCCTTACGTCCTTTGGTGGTGTCATTCATCCAAGCAATTCGTGCACCCTGGTATCCGGGGAACGCTGGCCTCCATCCGCCAGCGTTTCTGGTGGCCATCCCTGGTCCCTGATGTCAAACAGTTTGTGTTGACTTGTTCAGTGTGCGCTCAGTGCAAGACCTCTAACCTGCCGCCGGCTGGTCTGCTCCGCCCCCTTCCCATCCCCACCCGCCCCTGGTCTCACATCACCCTTGACTTTGTTACTGGTCTTCCTCCCTCTAGGGGTAATACCGTCATCCTCATGGTGGTGGATCGCTTCTCCAAGGCGGTCCATTTTATCCCCCTGCCCAAGCTCCCCTCTGCCCGAGAGACTGCCCAATTGATGACGGACCACGTCTTTCGGCTCCATGGCTTGCTGACTGACGTTGTTTCCGACAGGGGTCCTCAGTTCACCTCTCGGTTCTGGAAAGAATTTTGTAGACAGATCGGAGCCTCTGTGAGACTGTTCTCTGGTTTTCACCCGCAGACCAACGGCCAATGTGAACGAGCCAACCAGGATCTCGAACGGGGACTCCGCTGTTTGACATCCCATAATCCCGGTACCTGGAGCCAACAGCTCTCTTGGATAGAATATGCCCACAATTCCCTTCCAGTCTCGTCTTCCGGTATGTCTCCCTTTGAATGTTCTCTGGGTTACCTGCCCCCTCTGTTTCCCTCTCAGGAACTCAATGCTGCGGTTCCCTCAGCTCTGGTGTTTGTTCGGCGTTGCCGTCGCACCTGGACAAGGGCCAGAAAGGTTTTGGCTCGAACCTCTCTGAGAACCAAGGCAGCGGCCGATCGGCATCGGATTTCTCCTTCTACCTATGTGTGTCAACGTGTATGGCTCTCTACCAAGGACTTGCCTCTCCGGGTACCTTCTCGTAAGCTGGCACCCAAGTTCATTGGCCCATACCGTATCACCAAGGTGGTCAACCCTGTGGCAGTCCGGCTCAAGCTTCCCCCAGCTCTTGGTCGAGTTCACCCTGTTTTCCATGTTTCCAGGGTTAAACCAGTTTTTTCCTCCCCTCTCAACCCCGGCGGCCCCTCCACATCCCCCCCCCCCGCCTCTTGGATGGATCTCCGGTTTATACCGTTAAGAGGCTTTTAGACGTGCGCCGCCGCGGTAGAGGCTTTCAGTATCTTGTGGACTGGGAAGGCTATGACGCTGAAGAGAGATGCTGGGTACCGGCTCGTGACATTCTGGATCGGTCGCTGATCCGAGGGTTCTACCGTAGACGAGGTGAGCACCCTCCCTAGGCGCCCTGTGGCGTCTGTCGTGATCCCGGCTCTGTTGGGGTCGTTTCTTTGTCTGTGTGTCTGTTTGTGTTTTTGTTGTCATCTCGCTAATTTCTATTTCCTCTATTTAAACTCTAGTCCCCGCCTGTCCTGTGTCAGTTCGTTTTCATCTCTTGTTTAGTCAAGTCCTGTTTAGTCGTAGCTATTTTTCCGACACTCTTTTGCTCTTGTTATTTTTTGCTCTCTAACGTAGATCCCGCTGGTGTCCCGTTTGCCCTGCTGTATGGATACACAGCTCAGCTTTCCGGATCGTTTCATCAACTGTGAGTTTTCTCGTGCCGGGTCGAGATCGCTCCCCGAAGACTTTCTGTTTATCTCTGCTGTGATTGTGCAACGCCGGGTCGAGATTCGCTCCCCGTGCTTCCTCATCATCTGTGAGTCTTTCCTGTGCCGGGTCGAGATCGCTCCCCGAAGATTTTCTGTTTACCTCTGCTGTGATTGTGCAATGCCGGGTCGAGATTCGCTCCCCGTGCTTCTTCGTCATCTGTGAGTTTCCTCGTACCGGGTCGAGATCGCTCCCCGAAGATTTTCTGTTTACCTCTGCTGTGATTACGCAACGTCGGGTCGAGATTCCCTCCCCGCTCTTTTTCGTCATCTGTGAGTTTTTTTGTTTTTTTTTGCTGGACGGGTTGAGATCGCTCCTCGAGGGTTTTGTGGGACTTTTTAGTTTTGTTTCTTTTTCCCTTTTTTCCCCAGTTTATTTCTCCAGGGAGGAGCTGGGTGGACTATTTTCTTTGTTTTTTGCTATTAATAAATCTGAGTCTCCTGAGTCTGTCTTGACAGGTTTGCATTGAATTTCACTGTTTTTATTCATTTTGAGGAATACTGTATCTGTTTTTTTAGTGAGTGAGATGAACAGGGCCGTGCAGAGACCTTTAAAGGGGCAGGTGCTCAAAGTATAAAAAGGGCACCTGGAACAAGGCATTAAAGAGCCCCTCGGGTCCATCACCTCATTGTAGGCATCCAGTTACTGTAACAAGTAACAGTGTCATTAATAAGACAAATAATGCATTATTCGAAGTTTTAATTGCATTTATGTTTAGTTCAGGACTCAAATAATACAATTAGTAATATTGTTTTCACTATAAAAGGTGCTCCCTAAATAGGGCTGTGCTCAAAACATCAGTACAGCAATACTGTACTGCATATTGTGACACATTCCTTGCTGGTATACGTATTATTACAGAGGCTTCTAGCAGCCAATGCTGTGAAGCAGTTTTAAAAAAAGAAACGGAACATAAAAGACCATTTTAATGTTTAAAAGATTAAAAATATTTTCTTTGGACCTATTCTAATTCATTAGAAATTGTTGTGTATTAAATTGTCAAACCTAAAGATTTTCTTCTCTCTGTTAAACACAATAATAAATAACAGCTGTTATATTCAACTCTGTGTGGTCACTATTGAAAATATATGTGGCCCCTGAGGTATTGTATTGTAAGATTGTAGATGGTAGAATATTAAGGCATAAAATGGTATGATTTATAATTTCAGATACAGGTTCACACAAAAACAAAATATCTTATACACCTTTATACCATTAAAAGGGATAAATCGAGCTTATCATTTATTATATTTATTTAAAACATAAATATTACGGTCTTAATTGTTTAGATTTTTAGAAGGCAAATTAACTTCTTTCACATTTACAACTAATGTGTTTGCTGCATAAAAACGTAGGTCGATAATTGCAATAATTTGACCATAAACAGCTGAAACAATGTGGAAATAAAAATTAATTCTCTGTCACGAGGGGACGCTTTAGGAGCGCTAACGGCTGTATACAAAGCAGCATTAACTCTGTTTATCAGGCATGAAATGCAAATGCAAACGACACGTTTCTGAGGACAGTCGGTTCCCTTCAGATACATTCATACAAAGACATCCGTGCCACATTTAGTCTTTGAAACGTGCAGTGCGCATATTTATTCATTGACATCATTGCTTTTTGAAGTTTAACCCAGCCCTATCGCGATTCTCGTCTTTCCGTCCCCAAATGTAAGACCTCCTAAATTATAATTAAGTCTCTTCTTATACTATTTAACATATATAAAACTTTGTATGGCCTTAAATTTGATACAACCTAATTGAGGAGTTTAAGGACCTGCAGGAGCCCTCTACTTTATGATAGCCCGTCGGGCAGTCCTGTTGACTATTTTGGTAGCCCGACTGAAAAACACAGTAGCCCCGGGACTTCGGGCCAGCGATTTTGCGAGCCCTGCATTACATAAACAAAAATAAATAAATAAATAAATAAATAAAAAGACCAGATGCAAATGCAAGAACGATTCATGAAGTGAAAATGCACATTTGTTTACATGACGACATTAACATTATCGGCAGCTATTTCAGAGCAGACTACACATGCACAAGCTATAAAAAAGTATAAATACTTGTGCATAATCTCTTTTCTTCACGTCATTCTTATAATAAGTAACGTTAAATCTGGTGAAAACACCACTTACCAGCAGTCACGAACGGTGTCTATACTTACAAACGTTATAAACGTGATCGGATGGTCCTGAACTTCCGGGTGGGGTTGTCACGTGAAAGGTCATCATGAGGGTCATTCTATTTACAGCTAAAACATTATTAATTAATTTTAATAATAGTTCGATTGGGCAGGCTGTCGCGAATTTGTTATTTTTATACATTTTTTAAATCATATTTATTTATATTTATTCCAAACAAAAAAAAAATCTTACCAAGAGGGCACTTTGATCACTAGGGCCCAAAAGGGCAGGTGCTCAGGCAATGTGTTACTTTGCTGGTTACTTGCAAATTATATTATTACGTAACTTGTGTCACTTGTAATGCGTTACTCCCAACACTGGTAAATAACTTAATGAATCATAGTATAGAAAATCATAGTAACACCATATGATTAAAGGCATTGCAAAAGTGGATCAGAAAAGTGAACCTGAGCAAATGTGCTCCAAGAGTTTCTATTTTAATTTTCAGAGGACGCTTGCATTGATGTTTTGTATCTAATGCAATAACATTCATCATAAGTGTAATTTAAGTGTCCGTAAAAGCTACGGCATACAAAACATCTAGTCAATTTAACATTTTTTTACTACTACAAGTGGTTCAAATTGTACAAACAGATAATTCAGTAGGCTGCAGTGTCTGTCTGTCTTTATGTCAGCATGTATTCCATCATATGACAATTTCTTCCATTTTGGTACTGATACACTTGTTTTTTTCCAGACCTTTCGACTCAATTCACACAACTCATGACACCATTCCTTTAGCGCGCACACACACACACACACACACACACACACACACACACACACACACACACACACACACACACACACACACACAGAGAGATAGAAGCTTTTGGGATCAAGTGGAAAGAGAGAAACAGTCTAGTCAGTCATATGAACATCGGACTGGTTTAGTCACAGCAATGAAAAACCTTATTCTAACCTGGATATTTCTCTTCATTTTACATCTGACCAAAGAGGACATTTCAGGTAAAACAAATGATCTAAATCCATTCCTTATTTTATTTTATTTTATTTATTTTTTTGCTCAATTGCTTGAGTGTCAATTAATCTCGCTGTTTGTCTGTCAATCCTAACAGAATCAGCTGTTGACTTTGACAATCTCAGTACTGATTAATTTAAACATCTGTAGTAGAATGGTGTCATCTAATGTTTTGTCATTTATATCATAGTATGATGCACTTTTATATTTTTATTAACATAGGCATTAAAATGACAGTTCACCCAAAAATCTAAAAAAAAATTCTGCTAGCATTATTAATCAAAACTGTATTAGTTTTTTGTTCATCTGCTGAACAAATATTTAATTTTAGCCTTATAAATAGGGTCTAAAACAATTAATAATTGGCGCTGCCGTGACACACTTAATACAATTTAATTTACTTATCTTATTAAGCAGCAGTATCTAATATGTTTAAACCATGGAGACCAAAACAACTCCACTGACTTCTGCTGTATGGAGAAAAAAAAGATGATATTCAGAGAGACATTCGGAAGAAAGAAATGCAAACAAATTTGCAATGGCATTAGAGTGAGCAAATGACAGAATTGCAAATGCATGACATTTTATATTTTATAACAGCTGTTTTAATAAAATTTCTAATGCAAAATATCCTATTTAGAAATATAAAACTGGTATCAGTTTAGACACACACACAAAAAAAACAAACAATATTGACTTCCATTTCAAGTGGAGTCACAGGAACGTAGTCACTGTCCACATACTTCCTCCTGATAGCATATATATAGGAGCAGATTCAGGAAGTCCAGTCAGAATCAGCTCTGAATGTGTGTTCCACAGCTCCTTCTTATCTTAAGTGAGTTGCTGTTCATTTATAGAGCAAACTTTCTGTAGCAATGAGCTGCTTTAGATTGTTACTCATGCAGTACAATCAATAAAGCCATTTCTTTTATTATTATTATTATTATTTATGAAATATATATTTCAAATGCTATACTAATCTATTTAAAATCAACTAAAGTGAATATGCATGCTGTTTGGTGCTTTCCCATAATCTGCTGTCATTAAGCTGCTAGTTTGTTATAATGTTTATTATAAGGAAGTATGGGCTCCAATTAAAAAGAGCACACTTGATATTATGAGCTGCATGTTTCTGCAAATGTAAATGTATAACTTCTGACCTTTCACCTTTCTTAGTGCAAAAGCTGAGTGTCCCAGAAAAGCATTTTCTTGTCCTGATGTGTACTGATGCCTTGTATGTTGACTGGAGCCATGGGTTGGAAAGGGTCATCGCCTCTCGGCAAGGAAAGCAGGTGTTTTACCTGGACCAAAGCAAACACCAGCTGCTTTCAGACGGCCAGCTCTTCATTAAAGACCTGCAGGAGTCAGACGCAGGACAATACTACTGCAACCATCAGCTAGTGGCAGATATCACTGTGCTCAAAGGTACGTGTGTCATTACGAACCCACACGATTTCCTTTCTTCTGTGGGAATGCAAAAGACTGAGACCATGGTTGTCAAGTGCCGAAAAGGACAAAAGCACCACAAATGTAGCATAAAAGATAGCTCATGTCAATCATGCATGAATCAAATTGTGTAAGCATTCATTTCTTATTTTCTTCTTACTTTGTGTGTACTTAGAGTTGTGTTCTTCCTGCGTAAGCTTTCTGGAGTTAATCTTTATTTCTTTCTTCCAAGGTCATAACTTTACAGTTCCTGAGGGCACAACTGTTTATCTGCCGTGTAGGACGTCTGATAAAATGAAGCAGAGATGGGCATTCAAGCATACTCCTCAGTCCAGAAAAGAGTTCATCTCCACGCTTTATAAAAACAGCACTGTAAAGAAGGAGAGAGAAGATCCCATGTTAAGATTCGCTCATACTATCAACCACCTGGTTATCTCCAATCTCCAGCTTCAGGACTCTGGTCTTTATCTGTGCAACAACAGAGAGATGGCTTTCCTTACAGTGACCACAGGTAACACAGCACTTAATATACAATCATTTCTTTTAAGATAGGAATTTCCCCAGGATATTCCTGCAGGAAATCCATAATACTGTGCAATAGAAGGTGTTCCCAAAACATTTTTGGACACTTAAGTCAACTAAAATGTCTGAATGCCATTGCAGTAATTTACAAATAGGGGTCATAAGCTATGCCTAATGTCAACTCAAGTCAAGTTTTACAGTGCTTTATACAATAAAGAGACAAATAGGAAAACACCAGAATCAATTATGGAAACTTAACTATGAAGACTCTGAAGAAGATAAAGCAGATTTTAAAGACAGTAGTGTCATTATTAGCTCAGGTCAGATCAGATCAATAACAGTGTTGATCGATCAGCTATAGGCAGTTCTACAGAATTGTTATTCAGCTTGAGTAAGTTCAGTGTTGATTCAGTTCAGTTCAATACCAGTGTCGATGTTGCAAGATGTGATTGAGCTGTAAAGCTGTAAAGCTCAAGTGCCATCACCCGGCCTGATTCAGTTCAAGTCTTGTTCTCATCTGATGCTGTCATTCAGTTCGGGCTTATTGATAAATTACTGAAAGTGCTGGGGTCCTCCAGCTTGGAAAACCCAGCTCTGCAGCAGCAGCAGTGTAGTAGATCTATCCTGCCAAGACCAAACGCATTAACATTGTTATATCAATTGTCATCGCAAACCATTCTGAGAGTTGTCATCACTGAAATAAGCTTTTCTCACTCCACTTTTCTTTTGCTTGTTTTGTTAACTGTGTAGAGATGTGCCGAAGTCGTGTTTGGTCTCGTACTTTATCGCATACCTTGTCAGTGTCAGGCACTTGTTTGGCTCTTTGTTGTGATAAACAGTAAAGTGTGTCCAGCTAAATTCAATTTCATTATTTTTACAAACGGTATAAAAAAATAATATACAGCGGCAGCCCTCATGTGAAGCCCTCCTCATGTAAAGACAGAAGAGTGTAAAGACCATCGACTCTACCTGTGCGACTCCACCATGCAGGACACCAGCAAGGGACATAAGTATTGCTTTTGCTTCGTCCTCAACTTCTGTTTCAGTTTTTATGACCAACTATTTGTTACAATATACCTACTATTACTACCAATCGCAAACCACACATCACACACTGTAGACAGCGCAACCCTAACAACCTGCCTACTTTGCCTATGTCTGCTAACACACTACTTTCTTTTTCTATTGGTCACTGGAATTGCCAGTATGCAGTAAACAAAGCATATTTCATTACATCTATTACTAGTCATTCAAAGCTAAACCTGCTGGCCCTGACAGAGATCAAAACCAGAGGACACTACTACTCCTGCAGCACTCTCCAATAATTTCTCATGTTCCCACACTCCTCGTCTGACTGGAAGAGGTGGAGGTACTGGTCTACTCATCTCTAATGATTGGAAATGTATTCCTTTACCTTCTCAGGGTAGTAACATCTCCTTTGAATAACATTCAGTCCTATTACCCACTCTTTTTATCGACCCCCAGGACCACAAGGTAACTTCTTGGATGAATGAGATGTGCTGCTCTCAACTCTTCCTGAGGATGGTACTCCACTAGTTATGCTTGGAGACTTCAACATCCACTTAGATAAACCTTAGGCTGCAGACACTGCTTCACAGATAATGTGTTGGTTACTCCACTGCACACCTCGGATCACTCACTCTTAACCTCAACATGATTCCTGACACAACACATACCGCTTCACATGTCTTTCGATGTCTTTCAACACATCTTTCTACATAACCTGCGCTCTCTCTCATCCTCCCGGCTATCTGCTATGGTTTCATCTGCGCTTTCTTCCCCTAAACAGTTGATGATAGACAGTGCTACTGATACTTTCTGCTCCACTCTGTCATCTTGTTTAGACACTGACTGTCTCCACTTCTAAAAAGAAATACTATCAACAAAATTAACAATTCATCTAACTCTGGCATGCTCTTTTAAACGTTTTCCTGCCTCCTTTGTCCTCCCCCTCCTTCATCAACTCTAACATCTGACAACTTTGCCACATTCTTCTTTAATAAAATTAAAACTTCCATTGTATAATTCTCCACACCACAATCTGTCAAGCACATCTTACCAGCAAACATGCACTCATTCACATCCTTCTCTTCACTCTCTGAGGCCTTTCTAATCATCCTACTACTTGTCCACTGGATCCTACTCCAATCTCGAAACTTGCCAGCAAGCACAATATTAAGAAAGGCCATTTGCAAAGATGCATAAAAAACCCTTATCCTCACTTCTGCTGTGGGTGAAGCTGCATCAGGAATGATTTACACGAACATAGATGCATATGTAGACAGGGTCGGAACTTTCCTTTTAAAAACTAAAGTAACGTTGTCCTCTGTCCTCGGCTCAGATGTCGGGAGTAAATGATGACTGCTATGTTCATTATTACATGCAACAACAGAACACCTCAATCCCTCAATTAGAGTCTTCCTCTGCAACTGTTTCAGCTCGGTGATGGTGGGGCTAAGGTAAGACGCTCATGTCAATCAACTGTGTTTTGTCAACAAGAAGCTGAGAATGACCTGATTTTAAAAAGGGGGTATTACTTTTAAAGATTAAAAAATACCACTGCATGGATTTTTATCATTGTAGGGTGGTTGTGTACACAAACTGCCAACACACATTAATGTTCAAACAACTTGGAAAAGTTAGTTTTGCATCCGATGACCCCTTTAAACAAGCTCATATAACCCCACTACTTAGGAAACCAACTCTTAACCTGTCTCTTTTAGAGAACTACAGACCATTTTCGCTGCTTCCTTTCATTGCAAAAACAGTTGGAGTTGTGTTCGACCAAGTCTCTGCCTTTCTCACACAGAACAACCTGCTGGACAGCAACCAGTCTGGTTTCAGAAGTGGACATTCAACTGAGACTGCCTTGCTCTCAGTTGTTGAAGCCCTAAGACTGGCAAGAGCGGTTTCTAAATCTTCAATATTTATCTTGCTGGATGTGTCCGCTGCTTTTGATGTGGTTAACCACCAGATCCTCCTGTCAACCCTATTGGCAAAGGGCTTCTCAGGAAATGCTCTCCAGTGGTTTGAGTCTTACCTCTCAGGCAGGTCCTTCAGGGTATCTTGGAGAGGTGAAGTGTCCAAGTCTCAACATCTAACTACTGAGGTGCCTCAGGGCTCAGTTCTTGGACCACTTCTCTTCTCTGTCTACATGGCATCACTAGCTTCTGTCATTCAGAAACATGGCTTTTCATATCACTGCTGTGCTGATGACACTCCGCTCTATCTCTCATTCCATCCTGATGATGCGATGATAGCTGCTCAGATGTCAGCTTGTTTAACAGACATTTTTCTCTGGATGAGGGACCATCATCTTCAACTCAACCTTGCCAAGACAGACTGCTTGTGGTTCCATCAAACCCATCATTTCATCACAGTTTCACCATCCAGTTAGGCACATCAACCATACCTCCTTCAAAAACAGCCAGAAACCTTGGAGTTGTAATTGATGATCATGATTTTCTCAGACCACATTGCTAAAACTGCCCGGTCCTGCAGATTTGCTTTATTCAACATCAGGAAGATCAGGCCCTTTCTTTCGGAACATGCTTCACAACTCCTTGTTCAAGCTCTTGTTCTGTCCAGGCTGGACTATTGCAGTGCTCTTTTGGCAGGTCTTCCAAATGTATTCTATCAAACCTTTGCAATTGATCCAGAATGCGGCTGCAAGATTAATTTTTAATGAACCGAAAAGAACGCATGTCACACCTCTTTTCATCAGTTTGCACTGCCCACCAAAAGCTGCTCACATAAAATTCAAGGCATTAATGTTTGCGAAACAAAACCACCACTGGCTCTGCACCCCTTTACCTAAAATCGAAATATTTTAATATGTACAAATGTTATTTTCTAGACACTGTATTGGAATAAGGTTGTGTGTTTCTTTTCACAGAATCATCAGACATTGAAAATAGCAGTCAGGATATAAAGAAATATTGTAAGTTCTGTTCAGTTTTGCTATTTTGATTTTCTAGTTGCACTAGAAAGTCTGTGAGCTCTTATAAATTGTCTGTATAAATGTAACCCATATTGACTGATTTTAATTCTATAACTAGACAAAGAGAATCCAGTTAGATAAATATTTCACACATCTACAGGAAAAATAGAGATCGTCCCAGGTTACGTATGTAACCCTGGTTCCCTGAGGGAACGAGACACTGCGTCATCAACGCTTTGGGGAATGCCATTGGCGAACCCGCCTCTGAATCAGTCTGTAGCCAATAGAACGACGGGAGTGACGTCACCGGCGCGGTGACGTCAGCGACCAGGAAGTATATAAGCACGTGCGTTTCAAACCGGCTTCAGCTTCCAGGAATGAAGCGAAGCGCGGCAGGAATGCGGGAATTATGGTCAGAGACGCAGTGTCTCGTTCCCTCAGGGAACCAGGGTTACATACGTAACCTGGGACGTTCCCTTTCGGGAACTCCACACTGCGTCATCAACGCTTTGGGGAACGATATACCAACTATCCATAATTCCAAGTTCCTGCCCAGTGGTGTTTGTCTGGGAAAGGAAAAAGGAAAGCGTTGCTTCTGGTGGATCAGGCCAGGAAGAGCTCTCTGCCTGGGGTTACCAGGACAAGAGAGACAATATCCCTCTGTCTGGGGGACCAGCCCAGAACAAGAGGGCAGTGCCAGAAGATACTTACCTGAGGGGCACTGATGGTTCTCCGCCTGGGAAACTGCCAGGACAGGAGAAGTATTACACCTCTGTCCGGGATAAATGCCAGAGCAAGAGGGAGATGGTATATACCTCGGCCCTCGGGCTCACGAGGAAAGTGGTCGCTCAGTCTGGGGACACCAGCAAAGAGGGACCAGAAGAACTCCGCCTGGAAAACTGCCAGGACGTGAGTGTGATGACATCTCTGCCTGGGACGCACCCAGCGAAGAGGAAGAATGATGAGAACCTCGGCCCTCAGGCACACGAGGAAATAGTCCAAAACTCCGTCTGGGGAACAGCCAGCACAGGAGGGACTGGATTGGCTCCGCCTGGAAAACTGCCAGGACGCAAGCGGTATTACATCTCTGCCTGGGAAACTCCCAGCGAAGAGGGATCTGATCCGCCTCGGCCCTCGGGCACACGAGGAAAGGAGTCCACCTCTGTCTGGGGACCAGCCAGACGTAGAGGGACAAGAGGTGTCTGGGGGTACCAGAACACCAGGTTGCTTCGCCTGGGAAACTGCCAGGACGCAAGCGGTATTACATCTCTGCCTGGGACGTACCCAGCGAAGAGGGATAAACCTCGGCCCTCGGGCTCACGAGATTTTGGTCATACACCCCAGTCTGGTCACCAGCCAGATAGGGGGTTCTCCTCTGCCCTCGAGCACACGAGGAGAAAGGATGGTCCTTTGTCGGGGCTTACCCGGATCAAGAGGGACCCAAGTGGTGCCTGGAAACTTCTGGCCAGAGCACTGGAATGGCTCCGCCTGGAAAACTGCCAGGACGCGAGTAGAATTACATCTCTGCCTGGGACGTGCCCAGCGAAGAGGGAATGCAAGAACACCTCGGCCCTCGGGCACACGAGGTGGAGGCCTCTGTCTGGTGACCAGCCAGACTGAGAGGAAGGAGTCGTCCTCGGCCCTCGGGCACACGAGGAGACAATAGTCCTTTGTCGGGGCGCACCCGGACAAGAGGGACACAAGTAGTGCCTGGAAACTTGTGGCCAGGGCACTGGCATGGGCTCCGCCTGGGAAACTGCCAGGACGCGAGCGAAATTACATCTCTGCCTGGGGGGTACCCAGCGAAGAGGGAACTTCTACCTCGGCCCTCAGGCTCACGAGGTATAACTCCTGTCAGCTCAGGACAGAGGAGCCTGGAGTGGCTCGTAGGTCTAGCTCGTAGAACCTAACGAAGGTCAAAGGTGTAGACCAACCCGCCGCACTGCAGATGTCCTGGATAGGGACACCTGCCATCAGAGCTTTCGAGGCCGCCATGCCTCGAGTAGAGTGAGCCTTGACGCCCATCGGTGATGGGAGGCCAGAGGACTCATAAGCTGTAGTTATGGCATCTACGATCCATCTACTGATAGTGGGTTTGGTTGCAGGGAGCCCCCTCTTAGGGGGACCGTAGCAGACCAACAGTTGCTCTGATTTCCGCCACAGGGCAGCTCTGTGGACGTATGTGTCCAATGCTCGCACTGGACACATACAATTATACTTCCGATGGTCGCTCTCCACGAATGGAGGAGGGTAAAAGGCCTGCAGGGTGACTGGCTGTGGTACTGCTGTCGGTACCTTCGGTACGTACCCGGGTCTAGGGTAGAGGAATGCTTTGGCCAAACCAGGCGCAAAGTCAATGTATGAAGGGGCCACTGAAAGGGCCTGAAGGTCTCCTACTCTCCTCAGAGAAGTAAGAGCCAACAGCAGCGCCGTCTTAATAGTAAGGAAGCGATCTGAAATCTCCTCTAAGGGCTCGAATGGAGGCCTACAGAGGGCTTCAAGTACCACAGCGAGATCCCACGTGGGGATTCTAGGGTTCACCCGAGGCCTCAACCTGAGTGCACCGCGAAGGAACCGTATGACCAGGGGGTTCTTACCCACTGACACGCCACCAAGAGGGGCGTGGAAGGCCGATAAAGCCGCCACGTAAACCTTCAAGGTGGAGTGGGCTATCCCGGTGGAGAAGCGAGACTGCAGGAACTCCAGCACTGTACCAACCGGGCAGTGAACTGGGTCAGCGTGTCGCTCTCTACACCATGAAGTGAAGAGTTTCCACTTCAGGTCATAAAGTTTCCTTGTAGAGGGAGCTCTAGAGTGAAGGATGGTCTCCGCAACCTCAGTTGAGAGACCCTCACTTATGAGATGTGCCCCCTCAGGGGCCACACCCATAGTTTCCACTTCTCTGGGTGGGGGTGGCAAATTGCGCCCCCAGCCTGAGAAAGAAGGTCCCTCCTGATCGGAATCTCCCACGGAGAGCCGTCTAGGAGGGCTATGATGTCCGAGAACCATACTCGGGTCGGCCAGTATGGGGCTACTAATAGTAGACTGACTCCGTACCGGCGTACTCTTTCTAGAACTCCCGGGAGCAGAGCAAACGGGGGAAAGGCGTACAGACGGAGCCTCGGCCACGTCTGTACCATGGCGTCCAGCCCAAGTGGAGCTGGAGGCACTAGAGAGTACCAGAGGGGACACTGCGAAGTCTCTTGAGTCGCAAAGAGGTCCACCTGAGCCTGGCCAAACACTCTCCATATCTGCTTCACCACCTGCGGGTGAAGCATCCATTCCCCGGGCTTTACTTGCCCCTGCCTCGACAGGACGTCTGCCCCCACGTTGAGATGTCCAGGAATGTGAACTGCACTCAGAGAGAGGAGTTTCTCCTGGGACCACAGGAGGATATGGGACGCCAGCTTGCATAAGGGGCGTGACCGCACACCTCCTTGGTGGTTGATATAATAAACCACCGCTGTGTTGTCGGTGCGGACCAACACATGGCGGTTTCTCAGGTCTGGGAGGAAGTGCCTCAAAGCCTTGAAAACCGCCAGCATCTCCAGGCAATTTATGTGCCATGAGAGGTGCTGACTGGTCCACAGGCCGGAGGCCGAGCGGGCACTCATGACCGCTCCCCACCCGGAGAGGGATGCATCCGTCGCTAGCGTGACGCGGCGACACGGTGCTCCCAGAACCGGGCCCTGAGACAGAAACCAAGGTTTCTTCCACATGTTCAAGGCACGAAGGCATCGCCGCGTGACCTTGATCTTGCGGAAAGGATTTCCCCTCGGGGAAAAACCCTTGGTCTTGAGCCAAAAGGTATTACGTTGGCTGCTGCTGCCATAAGACCTAACAGTACTTGAAACTGTTTGACAGTGAGTGACAGGCCTAGCTTGACCGCATTTACTGCAGTAAGGATCGACTCGATCCGAGCAGGAGACATACGTGCCTGCATCGTGGTCGAATCCCATACGACACCTAGATAAGTGGTTCTCTGTAAAGGAGACAGCACACTTTTCTTGGTGTTGAGTCTCAACCCCAAAGCTTCCATGTGAGCGAGAACAGCATCTCGATGCTGGACTGCTAACTGTTCTGAGCTGGCTAGGATCAGCCAGTCGTCTATGTAGTTGAGTATACGGATACCCTGGAGTCGCAGAGGAGCCAGAGCAGCATCCATACACTTTGTGAACGTTCGGGGTGAGAGTGCTAGGCCGAAAGGAAGAACTCTGTATTGGTAAGCTTTGCCCCTGAAAGCGAACCTGAGAAACTTCCTGTGCTGAGGAAGGATGGAGACGTGAAAGTACGCATCTTTGAGATCTATCGTGACAAACCAGTCCTCGGACCTGATTTGAGACACGACCTGTTTGACAGTTAACATACTGAACTTCAGTTTTCTGACTGAGCGGTTCAGCTGTCTGAGATCTAAGATGGGCCGCAGCCCTCCATCCTTCTTGGGAACAATGAAGTACCGGCTGTAGAACCCGGATTCTCTGAGCTGAGGAGGGACCACCTCGATGGCCTCCTTCCTCAGAAGAGAATCTACTTCTTGTTCCATTACCAGAACCTGCTCGGGGCCTACCGTAGTAGGAAATACCCCGTTGAAGGGCGGCGCCGGGGCGCCGAACTGAATTTGATATCCTCTTTCTACAGTACGCAGGACCCATGGAGACACATTCGGCAGTAGTTTCCACGCTGCCAGAAAGTGTACTAAGGGAACCAGCCTCTCGAGGCTGGTTTCTGGTAAACTTTGAGGAATTAATTCGGTGGCCTGTAACAGCTGACTGGCAGGCGACACCTGAATTAACTGCTCTGAGGACCCCCGTGGGGGTGACAAACTTACTGGGTCCGCTACGTTGCCGGGCGGGACCACCAGCAGAGGTTTGTGCGAGACTGTCGCGCCCTGAAACACTGGCAGGGTTAGCTGACTGGTCTCCTGAGGGCCCCGAGGAGAAATGGGCACCATATGATGTGGTGAACCCCATTTCCCCCCGAGAGGGGCTGCCCTCAACGGCCCTGAGCCACAACAGTCAGGGCCGCTTAGCCGAGGACCTCTTTGACTGAAGCACGACCCTCAGGTCGGGCCTAGTCTTGGAGGCCCCCGACTTGGAGCGCTGCTTACCCCGTACCCTTGGTCTGGGAGGGGTGCGGGTAGCAACGCTCGCTTTCTGCGCCTCGCGGCGTGAGGAGCTGGTACGCGGCTGGGGCTGCTCCCGTCCAGCAGCCCCAGAGGAAAAGACACGGCGAGGGAGGTACTGCTGAAAAGCTGCAGTTTGTCTGCGAGCCTCCTGGTACCTGCTGACGACCGCATCGACCGAGTCGCCAAACAGGCCAGGAGACTGAATTGGGGCGTCCAGCAGGAGGGCCCTGTCCTTCTCCTTCATGTCGGACAGGGACAACCAGAGGTGCCTCTCCGCGACCACAAGGGCTGCCATAGACCGCCCAATAGCACGGGCGGTCTCCTTAGTGGCGCGGAGAGCGAGATCTGCTGTACGCCGCAATTCTGACACATTAACCTCCCTGCCTTCGTCTAAATCCTTAAGCAGGTCGGCTTGGTATGCCTGCAACACAGACATAGTGTGCAGACATGACCCAGCCTGACCCGCTGCCGCGTACCCCTTGCCCAACAAGCAGGAGGTTAATTTAAGAGGCTTGGTGGGCAAGGTCGGAGCCTTCAATGATGATGCCGCCGCAGGAGACAGATAGCTCGCGAGCGTCTGTTCAACTGCTGGCATCATCTTGTACCCGTGCTCCTCGACCCCTCCCACGTTACCGTAGTAACCGGAGGAGGGGGTGAAAACACGGGCCGAGAATGGTTTTTCCCATGATCTCGACAGCTCACTGTGGAGATCAGGGAAAAACGGAAGGCTCCGCCCTGGAGGTGGCTTGCGTGTCCGCAGAAAGCGTTCGTCTAATTTGCTTTCTGGCGGCTCATGAGATTGCTCGGCGGGCCAGCTGATATTGAGTCTGGCTACCGCACGAGTTACCACCTCCAGGAGCTCCTCAAATTGGGGGGATTTCACAGGCGGTTGAGGAAGATCAACACTCTCTACATCAACCTCCTCGGAGGAAGATAAGAGAAGTGTTGAGACCTCCTCCCGGGGGGAAGAAACCGCAGTGCGGGCTTCCGCATCCAGGAGGAGATCAACCGATCTGCTGGGTGAGGAAGGAGATAGGGGATCACCCGTCTCCATACCCTCCAACAGATCGAGCTGCGAACCCCACGAGTGCAGCTGCCGCTCCGCCTCGGCGGAAGCGGGGCCAGACCCGCGAGGAACGCTGGTGAAGGCTCCCTCCTCGAAGAGAGCCCTCCGGGAACGAAGCACCCGCAGTGGAAGACGTTCACACTGCGGACAGCCAACCCCCTCAAGGGCTGACTGAGCATGCTCCGCTCCCAAGCAGAACACACACATCCTGTGTGTGTCCCCACCAACGATGAATCGCTGGCAAGGAGGAACACACATTCTGTGTGGCTGCTGAACCGCCTTAGAAATATCTAATTTCTTTCCCCTTTTGGCAGACATTGCTCAAACAAAAGCTGTACAAACTGGCACAAAAAACAGCAATGAATAACCAGACAGACAGACCAACATAGAGCGCTTCGCTGAATGACAAAAGCTGAAGCCGGTTTGAAACGCACGTGCTTATATACTTCCTGGTCGCTGACGTCACCGCGCCGGTGACGTCACTCCCGTCGTTCTATTGGCTACAGACTGATTCAGAGGCGGGTTCGCCAATGGCATTCCCCAAAGCGTTGATGACGCAGTGTGGAGTTCCCGAAAGGGAAGCGTAAATATCTACGCTGCAGGAAGTATGTGAACCTCTAGGATTATCAGTTCATTTAAGTTAATTGAGGTAATTGGAGTTCATTGTAAACTGGATAAAAACAGGTCAAAGTAGAACAGCTCTGTCCTACTGAAAGAACAAACCTGAGTTGACCTCTCTGCACTGGATAATGTTAGTAACATCTGATCTCACTGTAGGTCAAAGTTATGTGGAAATGTAGAAAAACATCTTCAGGCTTCAGAATCTTCTACTATATAACTGTACGATCTGTAAAACACGACTGTGTTTCAGTGATGGTGGCCGTCCTGCTGGCTTTGTGCATAATGGTGATGGTTTGTGTCGGCCTTCTGTCTGTGACGATCAGCTGGACGAACAGGAGGAGAAGGAGAAGAAACATCAGAAAAGAAACAGGTGTGTTTGACTTGAAATTGTTTTGCCAAAATTTAAAGGAAAAACATTCAAATCAAAGTAATGTCCTATATGTTTTCTTTCAGAGCCGACAGAGATTGCATCAGGTCTGCAGTTACAAAGGATGCCAGATGAAGGTGGGGTGTAATAATGTAATGCATTATTTCAACATCATTATGCCGATATGGTTTAAAGGGGTACTATTATGCTTTTTCACTTTTTGAACTTTAGCCAGTGTGTGGTGTGTACGTTTGGGCATAAAAAACATCTACAAAGTTACAAATCTCAAAGTCCACTCCAAAGGGTGATATTTAGTTTAAAAAGTCCCTTTTCAAGAACTACAACGAACGGCTGATTTGGACTACAGCGTTTGTTTTCCGCATGCAATGATGTCACAACGCGGTATCCCGCCTACAGAAATTCAATTCATTGGCGGGTGGGGGATTCGCCTAACTTTAGCATGTATTATAGACAGCCGCTTCTGGGATGCTATGGCGAGCCGCAGGTCGTCTCAGCTTTAACTAAAGTGCCCGCGAACTGCTCCGGTAGCCGTGCTGGAGCGGCGCCATTGACGTGCGGTATTAGAGGTTTCAAACACACGCAGAGTCACGGCTGATGTAAACACGAACCCTGACTAATGATCATCCGTGCACATGTAGACGTAGACGTAGACGTGCAGTGTGTGGTAAGACATTTATTCATCATTCAGTGTCGATAGCTTCACTAGCCTTATGGTATGGTTTCGGGCATGAAAATAATAAATACATTAGCACAATAATGATAATATCATGTATCGGCGATCTCGCAGGCTGACAATAGGACCAACAATACTGTAGCATTTTATTAACTCACCTTTCATGCATCATAGGTGTATATGACTTCCTTCTTTCAGACGAATGCAATCGGAGTTACATTAAAAAATAATCCTAGCTCTCCAATCCTAGCAATCCAATGTGTTTTTGTAAGAAAAATATCCAGATTTAAAACGTAAGAATCACTTTAATCTAGTTTGCTGCTTTGGGAAGGGGCGTGGCAGGGCGGAACGCGGTCTACGCTGTTTGCCAATCGCAACGCAGTGGGACTTCTGACCAATCACAACACATTTGGTTTTTCGGAAGGCGGAACCCGGAACTAATCGAGCCGTTTGTGCCAGCCTGGGGAGACAGCTATTCTAATAATGTAAATTATGTGCAAAAAAATAAATAAATAAATAATGCGTGTGAAAAATATTATTATTATGTGAAAAATAATGCGTTTTTCGAACCACCAAGCATGAGAGCATGTTCAAGTACACCCCCAAAACAAAATAAAGACTTTGTAAAAGAGCATAATAGGACCCCTTTAATCTCAAACACTGATCTTGTGTTGTTTATCAGGCCCATGGATGCTGGACACTCATGAGGATGCAGTGAGTTTCTTTCTTTTTTTTATGAATATGTTTATGTTTGATGTTCATCTAAGAGCATGCATGGTAATAATAACGATTTAAATATAGGCGGAGCATTAGGCTGCATTAGCTGATTCTGCTGGTGTGTGTGTGTTTAGGGGGAAATCCAGTATGCGTCTCTGGGTGTGCAGCATTGGAGAGACACAGACAGACAGCTGAGCAGCAGACAGCATGTCATTTACTCCACACTCATCACTTCATAAAAACATCACATTACAGTCAATATGAGTGATTTTAACCATGTGTAAATATAAACATAACATACTTAACCCTTTTAATCCCACCGGTAACAATTGTGACCATAAAAAGTTTTCATTTTAAAAGCTTGAAACACTTTACTGACTGATGTTTTAGTGCACTTCCTGCAAATATGGAAAAAATAAAGGGTCTCAATTAAATATGTGCAGTTTCACATGATTAGTGCAAATTGTCACATGACCAGAACAGTTTATTTCCTGTTTGCACCATGAGACGATGATCAAAGATCCAAAACAAAAGGCTAGTAAAGTATGTTAACATAAAGATATGATAAAAATTTCTGGTACACATTCTCTCTAAAGTGTCTAGTATTAATATATAAATTCATATATATTCAGTGTTGTTGAGTGCGGTCATAGGATGATTAAACATGTTGACACTCACAATTGTTACCACTGGGATAACAGTGACAGTAATGTGTTGCAATGACAAAATATTGAACTTGCAAATCAAAAGTTCAAATGTTACAAATTAGTTACAATACTGATGTTGCAATACTGGTAGCACTAATATAACAATTTGATGATATATGTTACAATAAAGTAACAATTTTGACATTTTTTTTGTCTTTTATCTCAGTATAAAGTCTTTATAAGTGTTTTTTATGCATAATACTAACCCTAGAATGTGATCAAAAAGTTTGTACCATATATAACCATTTTTATGACTGGAGAGATATGTTAATTCATTACACACATTATCCTACCTCTCACAATTGTGACCGACTATAAAACACAATTTTTCACACACTTTTCCAAAAAAAATTTGGGATTAAACAGGTTAAGAACAACTTTAATTGTTATTAAATTTACAACCAAAAACTGTTTGTCATTTCTGGTTTTAGGCCTATTAGCATCTGGCAAAGGGAACACAAATAAAAACTAGGCTAATTTGTGTACATTTACATTCATGAACGTTGATTAATGTACACTGTCCTTTTTGTGAAATTAATAAATTGCGTAAATAGGATCTATATCATTGCCTTAGCTTTTTATGTCAGGATACAAAAGCTAGCTTATATATAATAATCAAACAAACAAAAAAGAAAGCATAGAATATAGCAATGAAGTCAGGGTGTGTGGTTGTCTATGGCTATAGTAGCGTATGTCACGTTGGCGGCAGCAGGAGGTGCGGCTCTGGATCGCCGGAGGAATCGGAGACTGGAATACTGTACTTGTGCTGCCTGGAAAACAACAACATCTCCCTGTGTTAACATATCAATATTAATGTCACTCTCAGAGCACAACAACAACACAAACTATACCAACTACATGGACAAATGGAAGAACAAGGCTTCCTTTCTTAGTTATGTCACTTCTATGAGTTTTGTTGTGTTCTAATGGCAGTTTTTTTGTGCTTATATCATTTTCTGAGTTATGCCATTCTTATACATTTTTTTTGGCTTATACAGTGGTGTGAAAAAGTGTTGGCCCCTTCCTGATTTTTTATTTTTTGCATGTTTGTCACACTTTAATGTTTTTCAGATCATCAAACTAATTTAAATATTAATCAAAGATAACACAAGTAAACACAACATGCAGTTTTTGAATGAAGTTCAAGTTTTGAAACAAAATCCAAACCCACATGGCCCTGTGTGAAAAAATGTTTGCCCCCTAAACTTAATAACTGGTTGGGCCACCCTTAGCAGCGACAACTGCAATCAAGCGTTTGCCATACATAGTCTGTTACCGCGCTGTGCAGGAATTTTGTCCCACTCATCTTGGCAGAATTGTTGTAATTCAGCCACATTGGCGGGTTTTCCAGCATGAACCACCTTTTTAAGGTCATGTCACAGCATCTCAATAGGATTCAGGTCAGGACATTGACTAGGCCACTCCAAAGTCTTCATTTTGTTTTTCTTCAGCCATTCAGAGGTGGATTTGCTGGTGTGTTTTGGATCATTGTCCTGCTGCAGAACCCAAGTTGGCTTCAGCTTGAGGTCACCAACAGATGGCTGGACATTGTCCTTCAGGATTTTTTGGTAGACAGCAGAATTCATGGTTCCATTTATCACAGCAAGTCTTCCAGCTCCAGAAGCAGCAAAACAGCCCCAGACCATCACACTAGCACCACCAGATTTTACTGTTGGTATGATGTTCTTTTTCTGAAATGCTGTGTTACTTTTACGCCAGATGTAATGGGACACACACCTTCCAAAAAGTTCAAGTTTTGTCTTGTCAGTCCACAGAGTATTTTCCCTAAAGTCTTGGGGATCATCAAGATGTGTTCTGGCAAAACTGAGATGAGCCTTTTTGTTCTTTTTGCTCAGCAGCGGTTTTCGTCTCTGAACTCTGCCATGCAGGCCATTTTTGGCCAGCCTCTTTCTTATGGTGGAGTCATGAACACTGACCTTAACTGAGGCAAGAGTGCCTGCAGTTCTTTAGATGTTGTTGTGGGGTCTTTTGTGACCTCTTGGATGAGTCGTCGATGCGCTCTTGGGGTCATTTTGGTCGGCTGGCCACTCCTGGGAAGGTTCACCACTGTTCCATGTTTTGGTCATTTATGGATAATGGCTCTCACTGTGGTCTGCTGGAGTCCCAAAGCTTTAGAAATGGCTTTATAACCTTTTCCAGACTGATAGATCTCAATTACTTTCTTTCTCATTTGTTCATGAATTTCTTTGGATCTCAACATCTTTTGGTCTACTTCACTTTGTCAGGCAGGTCCTATTTAAGTGTTTTCTCGATTGTGAACAGGTGTGGCAGTAATCAGGCCTGGGTGTGGCTAGAGAAATTTAACTCAGGTGTGATAAACCACCGTTATGTTTTAACACTCTTTCAAACACTTTTCCAGACAGGGCCAGGTGGGTTTGGATTTTTTTTTTTTTTGGATTTTGAAACCCTTCATTTAAAAACTGCATGTTGTGTTTCCTTGTGTTATCTTTGATTAATATTTAAATTTGTTTGATGATCTGAAACATTAAAGTGTGACAAACATGCAAAAAAAATATATATATATTAAGGGGGCCAACACTTTTTCACACCACTGTATGTCTTTTTTTTTTTTTTTCTCAAAGAATCCAAGTCTAACCCACCTTGACATTTGAGTTTTCTTTCACACAGCTGATGCAGGAGACACTGGAAGACCCTGTAAGAAAAACACACACATGCAAAATGATAAAATGATACTTGTAACACATTACAAGTATCGTGAGTTACGTAATCAGAATACTATTTTCAAGTAACTAGTAAAGTAACACATTACTTTTTAATTTACAAGTAAACATCTGAGTTACCTTTTCAAATAATGAATGCCAGTTACTTTGTTTTCTCATTTATTGACTTACAAGTCTCCTGTCCCCATGTTGACAGAAATCAGGAAGAAGGCGTTGTGTGTGCAGTGGAAACATGATGTTACTGTAGTTCTAGACTAAATGTGAAAATACATTTACC
>NC_133367.1:47488146-47530051 GCF_049309525.1 Garra rufa | reverse complement strand
CGTTCACAGTGGCAGCACACATCAGATACTGTGTGCTGATGCCTAGGAAAGATCAACAATATCACATATATGTGTGTGTGTGTATAATGTATTGATAGAGGTCTATTAGTGGATGTATACTCACTGACTAAAAGGATTAGTTTGAATCTGCTCATGATCCAGTCTTATTGTCAGATGCAGTTTGTCTGCTCTGAGAGGTGGGAGCAGGGGTCTTACTTATAAATGCTTAAGTTTGCCACCACTACACAGGCCAGGCTTTTACTTAAAACCACAGTATTGCAACTTTCCACAGTTGTTGCGCTGGTGTTTACTGAAAACATAGCACTACACTTAAGTTTCATTTTTGAGGAATAAGGAAACTCTAGAGCAGCTCATTCACACTCATTGCGTCAGCATGAGCACATTGGCTGATGAACAGACGCTTGAAGAACAGTCCTCCAGCACACTCACACTAAAACACTAGCATTTCACCATGCTTTTAAGTCAGCTAATTAAAAATAGATATATCAGTTTACATTTCCAATGTAAGATTTTTGTTTGACAACAGCCAGTGCTCCACACAGAGATCTGATCTCATCATCATCATCTTCCAGTCTGTCTGGAATGACATGAAAAAACTGAACAAACTGAGACAGACTAAATCCAGAAGAACTGTGGCATTGTCTCCAAGATGCTTCAAGAAACCTACTTGCAAAGGTACCTGAAAAAACTATCCTAGGGCAACAGCTGCTTTAAACACAAAGGATGGTCACACCAAATGTTGATTTAATTTAGTTAGTTGATTGATAAAGAAAATCTATTTGTGACATTATTTCTGACAGCATTCTCATTTTACAGCATTAATCCTTTAACAATACTGTAGCTTTGCAGACATCTCTTGAAAAACCTTGAAGACGTTGCCACAGTTCTTCTGGATTTAGTCTTTCTCAGTCTTTTCTGTTTCTTTATATCATTCCAGACAGACTGGATGATGATGATGATGATGATGATGATGATGATGATGATGATGATGATGAAGATGAGATCTGATCTCTGTGTGGAGCACTGGTTGTTGTAAGACTCAGTGTGCAAACAAAAATCTCACTGGGTTATTAGAATTAATGGCAAAATAAATGTTTGCAAAAGTAAACTGATCTTTCCTACTGACGCACTACAGAAAAGATAGAAATAACTGACTTAAAGCATTTTTAGCTGATGAAAATGCAAAACATTCAACACATAATTCAGGCAGATGTACGACATGCATTCTGGCTGTTTTAGTCATTTCTGCTCAAAACAGACGTTTCTGTTTGGATTTGGTCTCGATAATGCATCCAAGGTGTGCAGGACATGTGCAGATTTGTGTCTCTGAGAAAGATCTAATGACCATCATCTATGATTTGACACTGTACCAGTTCAAATAAAGGGACAAGTGCTCAGCAGCTGGACAAGTGCTAGATTAAAGCTTCAGTTTCATTTTACATGTCAGCAAGCGCTGAAAGGACTGAAGCAGGATTCTGAAACTGAGCATGTGGTTTAAAGAACCTCAGACACTTCTCACCTGTCTTTTCCACCCACTTCCCCTCACCCATGTCCTTTCACTCAGAATGGTCAATAACAAAATATAGTGTTCTACACGAGTGCAAGTCTTATTCACAGTCATTTTTGTTATCATGTGAATTGTCTCTGTGCATCTGGTACAATGGTCTCATTCTTACAAGAAGTAAATTGAAGAGGATCAGGGCGGTTCTGCAGCGAGAAGCCCGTAGTGTGGTGTGTGTCTCTACACTTAACACTATGTATTCATATCAAGTCAGGTATGCATCTTTTACTCTTAGATTTATCTTTGAGAATTTGATGTTTGTATTGATATGATTTGACATCTCTGAATTGGCTATGTAATTGGCATAATACATCATTACCTGACTGATAATAAATTGTTACATTTGATTTCATTCTGATTTACTCTGTAATTACTGAGTCTAGTAAATTATGTTGTGTCCCAAATAAACAAGTGCAATCATATTAAAGAGTAAATAGAATAATCGATCTATAATTAGAATAAATTATCCTATGAAGGATCAATAATAATTGGCATTTACTTTAATAACTAATAGTTTACCTTTTTTTTTATCTTTGTGTGCTAAAAAGACTGAACATGAAAGAAACCATCCCTCATTGGAGACCTCTATTGGGCCATTGCATGGACCTTACAATGTCACGACTTTATTCAAGAGTCCCTGTGTCTTTGGTATGGTTTGACTGGATTTTATGATTCCTGTTGGTCCAATGCTATATTTTGGGCTGTTTGTGTAAAATGCAATTTGAGTCACTTGTTACACTTGTTTCTTTTCTTTCTTCTTCTCTTCTATGGATATCAATCATCAAGCATAGATCTTAGTGTCTGGGTGCCGTCAGAATGAGAGTCCAAACAGCTGCTAAAAACATCACAATAATCCACACCACTCCAGTCCACCAGTTAACATCTTGTAACGGAAAAAAAAACGTTACGGGTTGTTTTGTTGTATTTTGCACTGTTATTTTTGTTCATCTTTTATGGGTTTGTCTAAGGGTTGCCTGTAATGCCTCTAGGAGCAGCTTGAGGGCGCTATGGCCTTGAGGTAATCAAAGATATAAGCTCAGCTACCATAGAGTAAGTAGTTTGTTTGGTAGAGGGAAACCATTGCCATTGTGGTGAACTCGTGCTACCTGTTGGCTCTTTCAAGTCCGTTGTTGAGAACTCTTGAGTTTACGCTCAACTGTGAGTAAGGAATGTCTTGTAATTTTGATATCGTATTTGTATAAAAGTGTATTGATGTCAGTCATTTTGCTTTCTTTGTAGAAAGGACTTTTTAGTGTCGTACCATCTGTGTGTTCTTTATACGAACGAGATTTGGATACGAAGGGAATAGGAAATCATGTGTGGTTCGCTCAGGTTACAAAGTTATGGCACTTTTAACCAACGCAGCGCTGAAGATGACTCGCCGAACGCTGTTGATCATGGTCTTGTCTCGTATTGTGGATAATTGCATTGCGTCGCTCTCAAATTTCTTTTGGAAGTGAATCTCTCAATACTTCATCTTTGGCATTTCATCTCAAAGACTGGACATCAAAGCGATAAGTTCTCATCCTTTCATTGACTCATTTAAGAGACAAAGACTGTTGAAATTGCTAAGAGTTTATTCATGAACTTGTTTTTTGTGGTATGTTATGAGCACTTGTGAGGAAATTAAATTGGGTTTAAAGAGCATTTGTTTTGTGAGGTGTGATTTATATCAGTACAAGTCAAAAATCTGTTGAACCCCTCAGAGTAACATCCTAAAAAGAGAGCGGTGTTACAGATTGGCGCCCAAACAGGGACTTATTTGAACTTGACGGAGAACTATAGATTTATTTCTCTGTGTCCCTTAATTATAAATTTTGACTGTACTGATTAATCTTCACAAACAAATATTTAAAAAAGAACAAAAAAAGAAACCATCTGCAATGGAAGAGTGTGCACCTGATTTCTCAGTTGAAGCCTTTATTCAACGTAGAGACCCAGTAACTAACCTCATTGATACCTTTAGTGAGTTATATTTAGACTCGGAAGAAGAGAGAGAAGGCAGAGATATTTCCACTGGTCAGATACCTGATCATGGTTTTAGACCAGATGACTTGCCATTGCCCCTCCACCACTTGAGTTTCATGAAGATAGACTGCAGCCTGGAAATGAAGAAGCTGGCCAGCGTATGTGTAGCATTGAGGAGCATCTTGCTGATCTCGAGCATCGTGTCAGTGAGCTAGTTACCACAGATGTAATGACTGCAAGGTTGAAAGCATGTGAAGACAAAATCAACTATTGTTTGCAAAGAGAGGTGGACCGTGTTAAACAGCTGTTTCATTCTAAAATTGACGACTTAAGCCAAAGTATTGTGGATTGTTTAAAGCGACGGGACAAACAGCTAGAGCAAAAATTTAAAACTTTCAAACCTCTCATGTCTACCCCTGTGCACTCCAGTACTTCTACTACTCATAGGATGTCCCAAACTTCATCCAAGATCGACCCAGTTACTCAGAATAGCACAAAGCAAGTAACGTATCTATCTTCATCTTCTAACCCTTCAGTTAAACTTGAACTGCCTACTTTCAGTAACCTTGATTCAGAAGACCCAATTGATTTTATTGATCGATTTGAAGAATATAATGAGCTGAGACCTCTGTATCCTGAAGAGTTGTTGGCATCATTATCTGTGAGTCTAAAAGGTACTGCTAAGAGTTGGTGGAGAGCGGAGAAGCAGAACATTAGAGATTGGTGTTCTTTCAAAGAAAAGTTTCTCTTTTCATTCTTAAATGAAGATCACAAAGAAGTTGCTGCTCAGAAATTAGCAAGTTATCGTCAAGGTGTTCAGGAGAGCATTAGAGACTTTGCTTTTAATTACAGAGCGTTGTGCTTGAAGAATAATCCTGAGATGGCTGAAATTGAGATTGTTCAAGCGACTTTAAGAAATTGCAACCCTCGCCTGGCCTCGCTGTTAAGGGGAACAGTGAAGTCTGTCGATGATCTGGTCCGTCTTGGCACTCAAATAGAAAAGGATTGGGTTGAAAATAAAAGGAGATGGAATCAAGGGAAAGATGAGGAACAGAAGAAGAAATCTTCTGGTGGAAGAGGCCAGCAAAACCAACTTCTGCTCATTGATCCAGCGACTGACTCTCAATGTAACAATGTACTGCAAGCTCCAATAATTTTAAATCACACTTATTTTAATGCTGTAATTGACACAGGAAGCACCTTATCCTTACTGCAAGAAAAGGTTTGGCAGAGGTTGAGAAGGGACAGTGAGCATCTGATCAAAAGTTCCCAAACTTTTATGCTTGCTAATGGTCAGAGCCAGCGAACACAGGGAAAAGTGCTCTGGGAGTGTGAGATATATGGAGTGAAGCTTGTTGTCACATTTTATGTGATGAGTGATGAAGACTTGGCTGTTCCTGTAATCTTAGGGCTGGATTTTCTAAAGGAAGCCAAAGTAACTATTGATTTTAATTCTTCACGTGTTCACTTACCTGATACCAACACCAGTCACCCTATTCGGTATAATGAACTTCACAAGAATGCTGCCGTCCAGTTTTATGCTGCACAAGGTGGTGTGGAGTTAATCTTCAATGAGGAAGACTTGAAGCTCATCGATCAAGCGGTTGAAAATTCTCATGCCTCATGCAAGGTAAAGAATCAGTTAAAATCTTTCATGTATGATTGGCCATCAGTTTGCACTCACAAGCTAGGACGTACAAACTGCATCAAACATGAAATTAAAACAATTGATGAACTTCCCTTAAGGAAGAGACCTTACCGGGTTTCAAGAGTCAAGAATGATTTTATTGAAGAACAGATCAAGGAACTACTTCAACAAAAAATCATTAGACCTTCCACATCTCCATGGGCCTCACCTGTTGTGGTAGTGGATAAAAAGGATGGAGGATCTCGGTTGTGCATTGATTACCGTGGTCTCAATTCTAAAACTCACCTTGATGCTTATCCAATGCCCCAGATTACTGATATACTGGATTCGTTGCAAGGAGCCAAAGTGTTTAGCACTTTGGATTTGAAGAGCGGCTACTGGCAGGTAGAGATGGATTCTGCAAGTGTGGAGAAGACCGCGTTCATCACCGCGTCAGGGTTGTATGAATTTTTGTGTCTTCCCTTTGGTCTCAAAAACGCAGCTGCTTCTTTTCAGCGTTTGATGGAACAAGTTCTTAGAGACTACAAAAACAAGTGTTGTATGGTGTACATAGATGACATCATTGTGTATTCACCAGACATCCAAACACACCTGCAACATCTTAACCAAGTATTCACCAGTCTGCACACCGCCGGTCTCACGCTTAATCTCAAGAAATGCAAATTCATCTGTTCATCATTGGACTACTTAGGCCACACAATTACTGCTGAAGGAGTCAAAGTGGATTCTGACAAGGTAGATGCGATCAAGTCATTTCCAACCCCAACTTCCCTAAAAGAATTACAACGGTTCCTAGGCCTTGCAGCTTGGTATCACCGTTTCATTTCAGATTTTTCCACTAAAGCAGCACCCTTACATGCACTAAAGAAAAAAGGAGCTAAATGGATGTGGATAGACGAGTGTCAGAGATCATTTGAAGTCATTAAAGATGATCTGACCAAAGCCCCTGTTTTAATTACACCCAATTTTGAATTGCCTTTTAAAGTGCAAACCGACGCTAGCGATGTTGGTTTAGGAGCTGTGCTGACACAGGAGAGAGATGGACAAGAGAAAGTGATTGCTTACGCATCCAGATTGTTGAGAGGTGCTGAAAAATCATATTCTGCATCAGAGAAGGAATGCCTCGCTGTAGTCTGGGCTGTGGAAAAATGGCACCACTATCTTGAAGGTCGAGCATTTGAGGTAGTTACTGATCATGCTTCTTTAGTTTGGCTTTTCCAACACCCAAAGCCTTCATCAAGACTAGAAAGATGGACTATCAGACTTCAAGGCTACCACTTTACAGTTCGCTACAGAAAAGGCCAGTGCAATGTGGTACCTGATGTTCTGTCACGGAGATATTCTGCTGAACCCACTGCAATTCTGATGCACACTCCAGCAAAACCTATTTCTGCTCCAATCACTTGTGAGTTACCAATGGACTTATCTCAGATTGCTGTTGAGCAGAAGAAAGACACAGAGTGTCAGGAACTTATAGTAAAAGCCAAAGGTCAAAATACCACTGATCGTATGAGAACTCACTATGTACTCAAAAATGATATTTTGTTCAGGAGTGTTCCTGTCCCCAAAGGAGGTCAAAGATGTCAGATTGTGGTACCTGCTAGTTTAAAGGAAGTTTTCTTAATTTATGCCCATGACAACCCTCTCAGTGGACATTTAGGCAGATTTAAAACTCTAATGAGACTTCTAGAATTTGCTTATTGGCCATCCATGCGTACCGATATATGGCAACATTGCAAACAGTGTGAAAAATGCCAGCAACATAAGCCCACAAATTTGAAACCAGCAGGAGGTCTTCAAAACGTGCCCGTTCTTGAGCCCGGACACATGCTTGGTATGGATATTATGGGACCATTTCCACGTAGTACCCGACAAAATGAATATCTTCTTGTGGTTGTAGACTATTTCTCCAAATGGGTAGAGGTCTTCCCCATGAGGGCTGCCAAGGCTACTACTATCGTTCGAATTCTCATCGAAGAGATATTTACAAGATGGGGAACCCCTGCATTCATTGTTTCAGATAGAGGCACTCAGTTCACCTCAAACATCTTGGATCAAGTCTGCAAACAGTGGCAAGTAATCCAAAAGCTCACCACTGCTTATCATCCACAATCAAACTTGACTGAACGCATAAATCGTAACCTAAAAACCATGATTGCATCATATGTTGGCAATAATCATCGTACTTGGGATCAATGGATCCATGAGTTCAGATTTGCTTTGAATACAGCATGGCATGAAAGCACAGGATTCTCACCAGCTGAAGTAGCCCTTGGACGTCAATTGAAAGGACCACTACAAAGAGCTCTACAGAATCCACCAGAGCCAGATGAACCAAGCTACAGTATCATCGATCGCCAGAAACTGCTATACGAGTCTGTCAGAGAAAATGTTGAGAAGGCACAAACTAAACAGAAAAAGTATTACGACCTCAAGAGAAGAACTCAAGACTTCCAGGAAGGTGATATAGTTTGGGTGCGCACTCATCCTTTATCTCGTGCAGATGATGGTTTCATGGCAAAAATTTCTCCAAAATGGCGAGGGCCAGCTAAAGTGGTCAAAAAGCTTGGTCCAGTTAATTACAAGGTGTCAATGTTGTCTGATCCTACTCAGATTGACAGTTACCATACACAAAACTTAAAAATTTGCCATGTGTCAAATTTTGATGTCGAAGGGAGGGGTATGTAACGGAAAAAAAAACGTTACGGGTTGTTTTGTTGTATTTTGCACTGTTATTTTTGTTCATCTTTTATGGGTTTGTCTAAGGGTTGCCTGTAATGCCTCTAGGAGCAGCTTGAGGGCGCTATGGCCTTGAGGTAATCAAAGATATAAGCTCAGCTACCATAGAGTAAGTAGTTTGTTTGGTAGAGGGAAACCATTGCCATTGTGGTGAACTCGTGCTACCTGTTGGCTCTTTCAAGTCCGTTGTTGAGAACTCTTGAGTTTACGCTCAACTGTGAGTAAGGAATGTCTTGTAATTTTGATATCGTATTTGTATAAAAGTGTATTGATGTCAGTCATTTTGCTTTCTTTGTAGAAAGGACTTTTTAGTGTCGTACCATCTGTGTGTTCTTTATACGAACGAGATTTGGATACGAAGGGAATAGGAAATCATGTGTGGTTCGCTCAGGTTACAAAGTTATGGCACTTTTAACCAACGCAGCGCTGAAGATGACTCGCCGAACGCTGTTGATCATGGTCTTGTCTCGTATTGTGGATAATTGCATTGCGTCGCTCTCAAATTTCTTTTGGAAGTGAATCTCTCAATACTTCATCTTTGGCATTTCATCTCAAAGACTGGACATCAAAGCGATAAGTTCTCATCCTTTCATTGACTCATTTAAGAGACAAAGACTGTTGAAATTGCTAAGAGTTTATTCATGAACTTGTTTTTTGTGGTATGTTATGAGCACTTGTGAGGAAATTAAATTGGGTTTAAAGAGCATTTGTTTTGTGAGGTGTGATTTATATCAGTACAAGTCAAAAATCTGTTGAACCCCTCAGAGTAACATCCTAAAAAGAGAGCGGTGTTACAATCTTGAGAAGACAAAAGCTGTATGACTGGACATTCATAGACATATGCTGGTTAGGTAGGTTTTGATGCTGGGATGCTTGTTTCAGCTGTTTTCAGATGGTCCTAAGCTGGTTTACGCTTTGTCCTTAACTGGTCATGTGCCGGTCCTGCATGAGCAGCTTAGGACCAGCATATGACCAGCTAAGGATCATCTTAAGACCGTGCCTGTCCATACTTCTCTCCAGCAAGTATTTGACACTAAATGATCTAAATCAGTAAACAGAGGTATTCTATAAGGTGTAATAATAAAACAAAATGCCTTTCTTCTGTCCCTCTTTATTTTGTGTGAGTGTCCAAACTTAGCATTTTAAACCAAGAAGCTGCTTTAAGAATGTGCTCCATTCTTTGTCAACAAAACATCTGTTGTTTCAGAAAGCAATATATGCACAAGAGCTCTTTCCCCAATTGTTTGCAACATATTGTAACATATAGAGAGAGCAGGCAAAGGCGAGTGCAAGGTGTCTTGTCTCTTAAGAGTAATTTAATATAGAAACATATATACGTCCATCAAATCCCTGCTGAAAAAAAAAAAAAAAAAAAAAGCTAAACCCAGCCTAGGCTGCTTGGCTGGTCTTAGCTGGTTTAAGCTGGAAGTGGCTGGTTTTAGCTAGGGATGCACCGAATATTCGGCCACCGAAACAACACGGCTGAAACAGTATGTTGATGCAAACACAAACAGCGGCCTGCACATGCTTGTCTGAAGCAACACATCTGCGGTGTGGATGTATATCAGTATATCCGAGAAAGACCCACGGATAGCGATTTGCAAAACTTGTAATGCCGAAATTTCCAGAGGGGGTGTGTCTGCAGTCGTGTGTGCAGCCAGTGATGAGAGCAGAGATCGAGACAGATGCAGCTTTCAGTGAGTGAGAAATAATGGCTTTACGTTGGTGTTACGTAACAATATTTTAAAGATATGTCCTTTCTATATACTGTATTTTTATAAATATTTATGTTTTAAACCATGACGGTGAGCCAATGGATATCACACAAGCAACGTGAAAACTGTGCAATATGTTAAAGCGAAAGTGAAAACTGACAGTGCTTTCAGCATCTGATGTGCATTCTCTCAGAGACAATAAGAGGCGATTATACTTTATATGCTGATGTTAATTTAGTCCCCTAATATTTTTCTTGTACCCCGAACATGGTGGGAAAGAAATAAAAAGAAACGTCTGTAAAGTTGGTTCTTGAAATAAAGCTCTTAATTTTTATTGATGACTGCAGTGTTATTAGGGGTTAAGAATTTCAGGTGGTCATAAATGTGGGGACTGAAAGACAAGAATTGCGATGAAACTTCAAAAGGCTATCCATTGAATAAACATGAGCGCTGCACGTTTCACAGTCATTTGCTGCGCTGCTTTGTGTAATATTATTCTGAAAGAGCCTCATACTGGAAGAGAAACGCATAGAGTTGTAAATGTGAACTGATGGATCCACAAGATAATGTGTTATAAAAATTAAACAATTTAAACAAAGGCAGTAAAATATATATATGTTATTTAAGTAATATAATATTTGGTTGATAACAATTGTTTAAATAAATATAATTGATTTATTCTTTGAAACTTTAATATTAATTTATGCAATTGCAATGCCTTGATTTTAGTAAGATTAGTACACAGTCATAGCCATAAATGCAATGGTACTAATAATTGGCATAATTCTTTCGGTGTTTCGGTTTTCGGCCTTGGTTTCCTCTTTTACGGTTTTCGGTTTCGGCCAAGAATTTTCATTTCGGTGCATCCCTAGTTTTAGCTGGTGGTTTCCCAGCCTGACCAGCTAAGACCAGCCTGACCAGCCTGGCCAGGCTGGAAAAGCAGCCAAAACCCCTCTAAAACCAGCCTGCCTTCCAGCTATGACCAGCTAAAACCAGCCAACCAGCCTAGCTGTTTTTTTCACCAGGGATCACAGAGGACAAGGGAACTCACACAAAAGCATGAACATCGACTGACCAAGCACAGGTGAAACAGTAGGACTGCATATACACACAGAGGCTAATTAAGCCTAACAAGGTAACGAGAGGGCGTGGTATAGGGAACACACGAGGGTAACCATGTAAGCTAACAAGGGAGCTACAAGGGCAAGGCTAACAGACACATCGGGAACAGGGAAAACACTACAACAAAAGTCCAGACATGAGCACAGGGAATATACAACACATATGGCCCTAGTCCTTTCCTATATGAACCTCTCCTTCATACTCATTCACGTAGGCCACACAGCCTTCACATTGTTTCTGCCTTTCATAATACTCAGGCTACTTCTACTTCTATGTTTTTATGTGTTTTTAATATTTAAAATATTCCATTGTGGCCACATTCTTTACATGAACATAATCTCTGATGAAATTCACAGGTTAAATGTTGAAGAAACAAGCTATATAAACCCCATCGAAATCTTATACCAACCTCACCACCTAGTGGTTAGAAATGATAAGTGCATTTAAACTCAGAACTGCTGAGGTAATTTGCATGAACTGCATGCAAGCATAAACATCTTGGACATAAATTTCAAATAAAGAGAGATTTAGTTACTAATATGACAGAATCAAACAAAGAAACAAACAAAAAAAAAATCCAATACAGGGTTACAAGATATTCCTGTTGAAAAAACAGCATATGCTAGTTAGGTATGTTTTGAAGTCTGGCAGCTGGTTTAAGCTGGCCCTTAGTCGGTCTTGAGCTGATTGTAAACTGATTATGAGGTGGTTAACGCTGGTCATGTTTATCTGATATTAAGATGAAAACGTATCTGTGGGAACTTTTCCGCCAGATGCGAAATACCAATAAGTACATTCCAATGCAGTTTCTAACAGGAATGAACACAAGAGGCAGTAAAACAGTGAGCAATTGCAATTGGTTTTGTAGTTATGATTACAGAGCTCCATATGTTTCGCTGTCTGGATGCAGCTGGCGCAGAATTGGACTTAGGATGCAGAATTTCTGGGTATGAATCCTGTGTAAAACACGACTCACAATGAAAGAGCTGAAAGATGAATGATTGAAAAACAAGCTAAAATGGCATGCTTGCAATTGCGTTTTTACGTCACAGAGATTATTAGAGTTATAGTGCCACTTAATGGACATTTAATGTACCATATTTATGTTGATCTATTCCGGGGGTTAAAAAATATATATTTTAGCGCCACTCAGTGGACATTTCACATTAAATATTTCACGAAACATACATGGTGTTACATATTTTGCATCTTGATAAAAACTTACCACAGGTACGTTTCGTCATGAGATCAGTTTGACTGCTGGTCCTGAACAACTATCTCCTGCTCAGGGCCATCTTACAACCAGCTCAAACCAGCTGCAATGCTTCAAAACATAGCTAACCAGCATATGCTTTTTTTCAAGTGTTTTTACATTTTTACCAGAGACACCAGAATAGTAACTGGATGACCTCCAAATACATTAAAAGTCAATATGACAAAGTCTGAGCTAAGTGCCTAGGAAGGATAGGATTGCAGCCACCAGTGAAACCAACACCTCATTCATGGGAGGCAGAACAACTGGAATTAGCCACAGCCAGCCCTTTTTAGAAGGAAGGACATCAACATGACATGATGTAAACGTGAGCGGGCCTTCGCAGTGGATGAGGTGCAGGTCTGTGGCAGAAGTAGAGTCATGACTGACTGGGATACCATCCGCATAATGTGGGTTCGGCTAATAAACCCTGTAGTAAGCCAGTGGTTCAACAGAGTGACCCTCGTACCATGCATTTTGTATGATCTCTCTTATTTTGTTAAAATTATTCACAGATTCTACAAGGGATTCCCAAACTTTGCATACCACTGTATTTGTGCTTTTGTCCAGCACAAACAATTTGTTTGCATTTTCTGTCTGTTTTCTGACAGTGATTTCAAGTGTTGCTCAGTTTTATATAATTTCTTTCTGTCCTGAACGTTCTGAGAATGTCTGCAAAGGTAGTGATTGCAACTGTTAATAGACAGAGTTGATGTATGCATTCTTTACTGTTCTAAAGGTTGATTAGAAGAAAGGGGACAGTGCACACTGAGTTTTTGAACAGCATGTTTTTTTCCAATGCTAAGTATGTATTCCACATTTAATTTTTCAAATTCTATACAGCTTTACTTTTGAGATTTATATAACAGTCCTTGAACTCCCTTGATGTTTGGACTCTATGTATATGTACATATGCTCTGTTTTGAAATTTGCAAGCAAGAAGTTCTATGGCCATGTTTTTGTGGTTATAATGTTATGTAGATATTTTAAATATATCTATGCCATTTCAACTGTGAAATAAAAGCTTAAGCTGCAAATATTTGTTTTGGGAAATATTGAATTATTCTTTAATAGAATAATAAAAATATTTACTTAATTCGATTAATATTAACTAGTTATTTCATAATACATATTACGTAATAATTACATAGAATATAACAAAGAAAAGATGAGTCAGGAACACAAAGAAATATTAGCAATGTTCACTTGGGTTTTGTAATTGGATGCAATGGTAATCCGAGTGAAAGTTACAATCTATAGATGAGTATTGCTAGAGCAATTTACTTATGTATTTTACATAAAAAATAAGTGGTTCTAGTAAGTAAATATTACTTAGAAATAGCCCGAGTAAAGATTTCAAGCACTTTCTGTGTGAAAAAAGTTGCCTAGCTTTTTTTAAGTAAACGTCACTCCAATTTTTTTTCAGTGCAGGGGAACGATGAAGACCATAAACGTAAGCTGCCGGCTTGATGCAAGGCTATAAAGGGCTTCAAGTCCACGTTCATGGGTGGCCAGCCCTCCTGACACAGCCTTTTATTTTCCCCTATTCAAAAAACAAGGCTGATTTGTTGATGGGGTCATAATATCAAAGAATATCAGACTTCAGTTTGCCAGAAAAGTTATCTCTCTCACACGGAAGCGAGCTTTCTGAAATATCAAATCTCCTGCCTTCTTGAGAAGAGGGCAGTTCAAGTGGTACCCCTGCATTTACGCAGAGGTTTTATTTTCATTATTTACTAGTTCCAAAGAAGGACCATTTCTCTTCATCCTATCCTGGATCTGAGAGTGTTAAACAAACATTTGAGGAAATACAACTTTAGAAAGTTAACACACAGCTTTGTTTCACCTACTAAGGTGTGGGCTACAAATTCACAGTCCTTCCATTCGGGCTTTCACTGAGTCCCTGGATGTTCCATCTGTGTGCGGAGATGGGCTTCTCTGGAATCAACAGAAAATGACTTGAAAACAAGCACATGACCTCCAGCCCCATATAAAGGTTTCATTGAGTAAGAGTGAAATAGAGGAACGGTGTTTCAGAGAGACATTACATCAACCAGACCACATCTGAGAAACTATGAGTGTCACTGGTTTACTCTGCCTTTCGTTGTATGGATTTGTTCTCGCAATACATGGTATGTCTGCTTTTTTTTTTTTTTTTACCATGAATGCTGCTCCTGTCTTCATTAGAGCTGATGTGTGATGCTGTGGGTTTCATGTCAGCTCTCCAGCACCAGCGGGTCCGACCCAACGGCATGGCCGTTCTGTCCTGTGGTGAGCTGAAGGCCGGTAAAGTGACCTGGAGCAGAGATCTGAAAGGACGGCGAGTGTCCATCCTCAGCACTGATGGCAATGGAGACATAATCAGACACATGGACAATCACAACCACAGCTCTTTACCAGACCTGTCTCTGCTCATCTGGTTTGTCTCGTCTTGGGACGAAGGCTTGTATTATTGCAACGGGACACCTGTGGCATGTCTAACAGTGAAAGCAGGTAAGGAACCAAAGCCTCAGTGTGATTTGTTGAAAGTACATTTGTATATATTTGTTATGTGTTTAAAATATATTATATGAATGAACTATTAAATGATATGGAATAACAGGTTGGTTATTTTAAAACACAGGTATTTTGATAGCTGTATATATTCTGTAACAGCAAATGAAAGACTGTAATGAATGAATGAATAACTGCACTACACTATTGGATAGGGTATTTAATATTTATTAATGAATTATTATTTATTTATTTCATTGCCCGTGAAAATATGGTCTTTAAGTCTCTAAGATCTGTTTGTAGGCTCACAGTGATTTGGGGAAACAAGGCCAGGTCAAAAAACAAGCCAGAGATTGTGTAACATCTTGACTCGATATTTGATTTATTTGTCAAATCATTTCTTTAAGTAATGTTACATAACACTTAAAGTGAGCAGAATAACCTCATATAGCAGTCTGTGTTTGCACGGCATAAAGGAAACGATTCGTTGGAGCCTGCAATCAGTAGCTATTACTACATACAATGCATGTGGCAATGGAGCATGAAGTTAAAGCTAAACATGTGAACCCCTTTTCTTCTACAGAATATTTTAGAGCTCTTTAGAGATCTTCAAGATGCATGTCCGTTCAGAAATTGACTTTGAATTGTCACACTTCTGTTTGTTGTTATGCTTTTCACAGCTGATGGACAGAACAAAGAGGATCTGAATAAATGTGTCAAAGGTGAGTCAGAGAAGTATCAAATCACTAATATCAGCCTTCCTCTGAATTCTTAATTCTGCGCAGAAGTTAAAAAGCTTTCTCTGTGGTGAAATGATTGGTTGTGTAATCATGTCAGGCAGCGAAGCATTCGTTCATTTGATCATTTATACTTTCGCTTCCTCACTATGACTGTTTGTACTGTGATGACACACACGAGGATGCGTGATTCTAACAGCCTTACTGAAATAATACAGTACCACTCAACTGTCTCGATTAATGACCTCAGAAAATCATTTCATACTTGACAAACAAATAAATACAATTAAAAAATATGATACTGCTATCTGCAGTATCACTGAAGGTGAATAGGGTAAAAAAACCTAATAGTTATGACCTTACCCAGTTGATTGATAATTGTAAGCATTTTTTTGTATTACAAATTTTCTAAAATGTTAGGTTTAAATATGCAAATGAGGCATTGTTTAATGAAATATGTGCTAATTTGCATACATTTCTAGCACAAAAAAAAAAAAAAAAAAACTGGATGAAGTCAGATTCAAATTTCTTGTTTAATTTTGTTTGCCATATTAGAGTCAAATGTTTTTACAGACGGGATTTGGGGTATTTCATTTGGTCACTCCACAATTCAGAAAATACTAGGAACAGACAGAAAACAATATATTTTGTACACTTTTGGGGGGAATAAAATGTTCAATAAAATCAAGCTAATTCTATCTGAACAAATCCCTCAGTAAAAACCTTCAGGATATAGACAGGAATACAAATGTAAAGTGTGGAGTGTGTAAGTGCTGCTGAAGTGGAGATTTCTGGCTCAGTGTAGGAGGAAAAACTCATTTTGAGAAACAGCCTTTTAAATGATGGATTGTAATTGAAATCTGTTGGCACAAATAGACAGTGTCTTTTGTATGTTTTCTTTCCACTGGTCTGAAAAAACACTTTATGAAAAACCAAAAAGCCTAAAATCTCAAACTTGACAGGTGCCTGCAGTGTCTCCTTTTAAAACAAACAAAGAGGATGAATTGATATATAGCATTGCATTTGTTTTAGATCGTTCCAGAATTTTTCAAGAAATTAATTTGGCTTGAAAATGATGACGTGCAGTTTTAGGAAGGTTTGAGCTGTTGCCTGTTGAAGAAGGTAAGCGGATGTGTGATGTTCAGGTGGAGTGGAGGTGATGGAGGTGATGGAGCGTGTGCTGATGTTTGGCGGGGTTGGACTGGCGGCGCTGATGTTTCTCTCTGCTACAGCAGCTGCGGTCAAAGCCTCACGCAGGATTGCCAGCGCAGACCACAGCGACCTATACATCAACCTGAGAGAACAGCACTCAAACTGATCAAGATCTGCACAAAACCCTGTCGTTATTGTTCCTACATACTGATTGCAATAAATCTCTCATATTATTATTATTTTAAGTGCAGTCAGAATTTCCAGCTGCTGAATAATAGACAGACTGGTAGCTACAACCCACATCACATCCCTGTCGGAGCAGCGGATCACTGTCATGTTCCTGATGGCGTGTGCAACTGCTCTGTGATGAAACTCAATGCAGAAGTGGTTCAGAGGGGTTTTCTGCTTCTTTTGTTCCCCTTTCCCTCTTTCACAAGACTACTGAGCCATAAACTCACTGCAAAAGCACTTCGAAGAACATCCCTTCGTCATCTTCATTTCAATCTGCTTTCTGAGCTCTACCTTTTTTCTTTAAGAAGTTATCTTTGAGAAACAAACTGACCAAAAACACACTCTCATGTGCATGAGATAAAATAAAAATGCAAAAGAACTTCTTAAGTTGAAATAAAATTGTAAGGAGTAAATGTATATTATGCAAAAGTATACAAAAAGTATACAAGTACTTGAATAAAGTACTTTTATTCAGCAAGGACGTGTTACTTTGTTAAATGACGTTTAAAATGTATTCAGTTCCTTTAAACTGTACTAATTTACAGTATATAATTTAATTTTCTTTTTCAATTTCTCTTTCTTATATCTTTTACCAAATCTGTTTCCAGTATTTGGGGGATTCCTTCCCCAGTAAAGATCAGGATATTATTTCATTAAAATGTTCAACAAAATCAATTGTATAGTTGTCTTTGACATAAATGTCATCAAAATGGCAGACACAGTAACAAAAAAATATATAATCATGATGACTTTTGTCTCTTTCATTGTCAATAAATCATCTTGACAATGGTATAAAGTTGGTCTTGTGCAAGACACATGTTTGGGAATATTAAAAAACCCCATCGCGAGAGGTTTGTGTGAAATGAGCTGACATTAGTCTGATCACTGATGTGATGGGAATTCACCTCTGAATGTTGAAAATCACACACTTTCTGATTTGTTGTTTATGTGTTGTAGTCATTTAAGAAAATATATATTTTTAATGTTCCAGATTAAATATCATTTGTTTTGTTTCAGTTGAATCTGTTCATTTTAAAAGGAAAATGGTGTAATAAACGTCATTAAGGGCTCGTTTTTGACCACTTTATGTTTTGTTTTGAGGAGAAGTCCTTGTCAGAACAAATTTAGTTTTGTTTATATCTTCATTTTAATCCTTAACATAAAATGTTTTGTGGATCAATTATTGAATTAAATAAAAACAAGACAAGAACACAATGAAATGCAAACCCATTACCATGCTTTCACAGCCTGAAGATAAAGCCACAACAACGGAAGACGACCTCACTGTCACTTCTCAAAAAAGCAGTGCACGGCAAACATTTTTTTTTACTTTGATTTTTTTTTTGTCTCGTTTCCAGACAAAATATCTAAAAAATTGTTAAATCAAGAAGGATTTTTAGATGAGTAAAAATTATTGTCTTGTTTTCAGAAAAAGTCCAAATTAAGTGTTTTTGCTTGAAACAAGCCAATGGGGTAAGAAAACTAATCGTGTTTTCTGTTTGAAATCAAATAAATTCTTACCACATTGGCAGATTATTCTAAAAATAATTATTATATTAAAGGTCACTAATATTTTTTACTTGTCTAGAAAATCCTCCTTGATTTAAGAATTTTGTCTGGAAACAAGACAAAAAAATGATCCTATGAGAAGATGCTTTCTTCTGAACAGAAATCAGAGCTTGAAAGAGGTGGTGACAAAAGCTTCTAAAGCAGAATGACAGTCACAAGACACAGATGATAGAATAATAATAACAGACTGTTAGAGATGTACAACAACTCTTTTATTGAATTGAAATTGAACAAAACATGGCATCCACTTCTGTTTGTGAAGAGAAGAGCGGGAATGTAAAGGGTTTAGATTACAGGTAAAGGTTGTTGAACATTTCAAACAAATTCCAGGAATGATCTAAACATCTGCATGAATACAGTCACAGGCAAACAACAAAAAAACAACAACACTAAAACTAAACTAAAATTCAATAAACACGGTGTGTTTGCACCTTCTGAAGAACCATCACCAATGACAATGTGGAGCTGCAGATTCCTCAGGAAACTCCTGTCACAGAGAAAGCACTTGATGCAGCTCAAGAAACAATCACATCAACCTTTACTGTGCGAAGAGCAAAATCAAGAACAGATTTAATCATCTACTGATGAGCTGAGCTTCAGTGACTGGAGACACTCCAGCAAACACACATCATGACGGTCAAATTTCAGAGAGTGTCCACGAGCGGATCCTGTCCGTATCCATGTAAAGAACCGCACATGTTTTTCTAGCTGTTGGTCCCGGGGAAGACTGATTCCTGTCTAAAATGATTAAGTGATCCATTCCTGTTGGTCTCTGGGTATCTGAGCGCAGCTCTGCGCTTCATGCAGTTTGTGTTTATTCTGTGGTCAATGCTAACATTCATCTCTTAGTGTCTAGAGGTTCGGGAGACGTGCATCGGTCTCCTCCCTCATTCAAAGGCTCTTCTGTCAGGCGTGTCTCCGTGCGTCTCTCACTCGTACTCCGCGATCAGCACCATCATGCCCACCCCCAACAGCAGAGCCAGGATCTCCAGCAGAGACTGCCAGAAACTGGAGCGTCCCACCAGCAGCTCCGGGAGAACCGTGACGGTGGCGATGTAGACGAAGCCTCCGGCGGTGAAGGGCAGGATCCAGACGGTCGCCGCCGCACCCACCCCTTCGGCCAATAAGGAGCAGGCGGTTCCGGCTAACGCACCAATGGCGGTGAGGAGCTGAAGACACATGGCCTGACGACCACAGCAGAGTTAAAGGAGCAGCTCACTTTCAGAACAACCATTTACAGATGATTTACTCATCCAAGATGTTCACGACTTAAATAAATAAATAAAAATGTTTCTTGAGGAAAACATTTCAGGATTTCTCTCCATATAATGGACTTCTATGGTGTCTCCAAGTTTGAACTTCCAAAATGCAGTTTAAATGCAGCTTCAAAAGGTTAAAAAGTAAATAAATTATCAATTTGTTTCAAAAATGCTAGATAAGAGCCTTCTTCCTCGGCTGGGAACGTTTAGAGTCCTTTAAAGCTGCATTTAAACTGCATTTAGGAAGTTCAAACTCGGGGGCACCATAGAAGTCTTTACGACTGAAGAAAAAGACATGAACATCTTGAATGGCAAAGCAACTTGCTAATCATGCTAGCAACATGCTAGCAACTCGCTAATCATGCTAAAAACATGACGACAACTTGGTAATCATGCTAAAACATGCAAGTAAGTTGCTAATTATACTAGAAACATGCTAACAACACATTAATCATACTGAAAACATGCTAACATCATGCTAGTCATGCTAACATCATGCTAGTCATGCTAGAAACATGCTACATGCCATCCATCAAGCCATCTATCTATCAAACACTAAGCTTTTAAAACTACTTTAAACTTCAAACTATTTCAGACTGAAAACCCTCAAACTATTAAAACTTGGAAATCTTTTTAAAACTTGTTCAAACTTTTCCTTTCTCAAGCCAACTTCAAAGTTAGTCTTGAACCTTTTTATCTAGTTAACAGATTTTAGTTCTGGAAGACTAATCCTTTGAGGTTAAAGTAAGAGCAGTGCTGTTTAAGTCGACATGAGACTCTTTCTGGCTGTCTGGAGCTCTGTACCTTCCTCTTGGTGCAGCCCGACTGGACGAGAATGGCGAAATCTCCGATCTCGTGTGGGACCTCATGTAAGAGGATGGTGATGGTGGTGACGGCGCCGACCGCCGGACTGACCAGGAACGACGCGCCGATCGCCAGACCGTCCGTGAAGTTGTGGGTGAAATCGGCAGCCAGGTTCAGATAACCAGACACTTTAATATCTGCAGACACACACAGATTTGGTGTCAGCAACACAACACAACACATGAGAACTCAAACGCTGGAGATCTTCATACCTGAACTCTTCTCCACTGGTTTCTTTGCAGCTTTCTTATCAGAGTTTTTCTCTTTCCCTCCCTTCTTCTCTTTTTTCTTCTCATCATCCTCTTCGTCGCTGTCTTTCGCCTTTGGAGCAGCTGAAAACATGGGAAGAAAGGTTTTGTTATTGTATTTGGTCAACATTGTCCATATCTCCGCTCCAAAAAAAGATTAGGAATATTGCATTAGGAATATTTTGAAACTGCTTAAAGGAACACTCCACCTTTTTTGGAAATAGGCTCATTCTCCAACTCCCCCCGAGGTAATAAGTTGCGTTTTACCGTTTTGAAATCCATTCAGCCGTTCTCCTGTTCTGGCATATCACTTTTAGCATAGCTTAGCATAGATCATTGAATCCTATGAGACCGATAGCATCGCGTTCAAAAATGACCAACGAGTTTCCATATTTGTCCTATTTAAAACTTGACTCTTCTGTAGTTATATCCTGTACTAAGACCAGCAGAAAATGTAAAGATGTGATTTTCCAGGCCGATAATATTAGGAACTATACTCCCATTCCGGCGTAATAGTCAAGGAAGTTTGCTGCCGTAATATGGACACAGCAGGCGCAGTAATATCACACAGCACATCGTGACCATCTGCATGCACAGGGAGCGCTCCTTGTTGGAAGTTACCCAGCTGGGAACTAATTTCAGGCGCTGCGTGATATTACTCCGCCTGCTGTGTCCATATTACGGCAGCAAACTTCCTTGACTATTACGCCGGAATGGAAGTGTAGTTCCTAAACTTATCGGCCTGGAAAATCACAGCTTTGCATTTTCCGCCGGTCTTAGTACACAATATGACTACAGAAGAGTCGAGTTTAAAATAGGACAAATATGGAAACTCGTTGGTCATTTTTGAACGCGATGCTATCGGTCTCATAGGATTCAATGATCTATGCTAAGCTATGCTAAAAGTGATATCGCCAGAACAGGAGAACGGCTGAATGGATTTCAAAACGGTAAAACTCAACTTATTAACTCAGGGGGAGCCTATTTCCAAAAAAAGTGGAGTGTTCCTTTAAAATGTGAATGTAGTGTGATTAGTTGAAGACTCTTACCATGAGAGTGTGAGTGAGAGTGACCTCCCTTCAAAAGACGAACAAATTTCTCCACCACTAGAAACGCCACGATGCCACCCAGCACCCACAGCCCCACCAACATCATGTGACCGTGAGCAGCACCTGAGACAGAACACAAGCACTGACTGACACTTCACAAACCAGAGAAGAACATCTTCCAAAACATTTGATTCTTGCATTCCATTTGGCCATATTATAACTTTGGTTAGAAAAACACTTATTTCAGCGATTAAGCGATAACCTACCGTGGGAGTGGCCATGTGACTCCTCACTATCGTGTGAGTGACCATGTGACTCGTCGCTATCGTGCGATTGGCCGTGATGAGAATGAGGTTCTGTGTTGAGATGAAATCAAGGAGTGAAGGTGTGACTAGTTAGCAAAGCAGATTACACAACCACAGTGCCCTCCACTAATATTGGCACCCTTAGTAAATATGAGCAAAGGTGACTGTGAAAATAAATCTGCATCGTTTATCCTTTAGGTCTTTCATTCGAAAAAAAATCGCAAAATTCTAACCTGTCATTTAAGTAAAACGATGGAAACTGGGGGGGGGGGGGGGGGGGGGTCATTAAGAAGTAAATGTTTTTCTCTAATATTACAATTTTTTTTAGTTCAGCAGGGTGGCTAGGAGTATAAAAGTGTCCAGTCATGATGTTCTGTTCCACAGGATTATAAATATGAGGAACACAAAAGCCAAATTCCCTTAATCATCCATCTCAAGAAGTAAAACCAAAGAATGTAGTTCTGATGTGCAGAACAAGTTTGTTTAGCTTCACAAAATAGAAAGTGGCTGTAAGAAAAGAGCTAAAGCCTAAAATAAAACGATCAGACAGCCCCTACATCACCACATGTTGTTCCAGAGGATTTCAAGAAAAAGATCCTCCTGGCCCACCCAAAAACAAACTGGACATGTTGTTCAGATACATGGCTTCATGGATTCTATCAAATACCAGCAGATAAAAAAATCTAAACCTGACTGCCTCTGTTTGGAATCTTATAATGGGCCATGATTGCATCTTCCAGCAGGACGATGATCCTAAACAAACATCAAAATCAACACAAAATTGTGTCACTGAGCACAGAATGAAGCTGCTACCATGGTCACCCCAGTTCCCTCACCTGAACCCTGTATAGAAACTGAAGAGAAGAAGCACCGACATGAATCTGGGAAGAGAGAGATTCTGGAGAAATGGTCTCTGATCTCTGGTCAGGTGTTTTCCAAACTCATTAGACATTGTTGGAGAGAACTCAGAACTGTTATCTTGGGATAAGGATGTTGCAATAATTGGGTGAACTAGAGAAAACATGTATTTCATAATGAGATTTCACCCTTCAATGACTTCAATGTCACTTCACTGGGCACTGTACATCTGTCTGCAAAAGTAGCCCAGTCTTGAACAAAATCTACACCACCAAATCTAGAAATAGATTTATACACGCTAATAAATGTATATGGTTCACTATAGATGGCTAGGGAAGCTACGAGTCATGTGACAGGATGTTAGAGTCACATGACCTCCACAACGTGCGCACTCACCCAGAGCGTGAGGGATGAGATGAAGGAAGGCGTCTCCCAGCAAACCTCCAGAGGCGAAACTCAGGAGCACTTTGAGCAGGTTCTGGTGCTTGTCCGTGTTTGACTGCACTGGGATGAGGAAGAGGATGAGGAAGGGAGCAGCGCTGATCAGCAGAGTCGCTCCAATGGCCTACAAGCACCAAAGAAACACAGAAACCTCAATGAAGGAGCTCCACAGACCCCTGGAGGTTGAAGTAGGAACTGCAGAGCATCTGAGGACTGAACAAATGTCTCCATGTTGTGTTTTGCTAAATGTTCTGAATATTACTCATGTATAAATGTGGTTCACCTGTTCTAGAGTTTTATAGCTGTATATATATATATATATATATATATATATATATATATACACACAGTAGTCAACATTTGAAGTGGATCGAAACCCTTAACAAAGTTGTCCTAAAACCAAAACAATACTTGTTTTTGTCTTAGCACAACTTTGATGAACTTTTTTGTTCCACTTTAAATGTTGACTACTGTTCACACATGTACCCATAACCTAATATTTTTTGTTCAGACGGTCCATAATCTGATTACATGAGTCAGGCACATAATTCAATTTCATTTTCAAATGATGAGATGTTTTATATGTAGCTATATTTAAAAAAAAAAAGGGTAATAAACACTATTTATCCACATCATGTTCAGTAGAACATTTTAGGACAAGGACAAAGCAGCAAAGGGACTTCTGTGAACATTTTTGAGCAAACAAATAATTCACAGTTATAGAGCCAAAAACGGTTACTTTATAGTTAATAAGCTGAGGTTTCTACATTAATTTTATAATTGGATCATAGATCATGTCAAGATTACGTCATGAAAAATAATACTTCATTGCCTTTATCAGACATTAAACTGCATTAATGTGACCCTGGACCAGTCTTCAGTAGCATGGGTATATTTGTAGCAATAGCCAAGGTCACAATTATTGTATTATTATGTTTCATGAAAATATTTTGTAAATTTGAATAGTAATATGCATTGCTAAGAACTTCATTTGGACAACTTTAAAGGCGATTTTCTCAATATTTAGATTGTTTTGCACCCTCAGATTGCAGATATTCCAAGAGTTTTATCTCAACCAGGTATTGTCCTATCCTAACAAACCATACATCAATGGAAAGCTTATTTACTCAGTCTAAATTTAAAAAAAATGACCCTTAATGACTGGTTTTGAGGTCCCGGGTCACATATAAGCATAACGGGCAAAGAATGAATAACTCACGATTTGCACATAGCCTAATAATGTACTAACAATTGCACACTACATTTCATAAACTATGAACTACTTTATGACTGCATTAAATGTTAACAGTTTGAAAAGAATTCACAGAATCTGAAAACCCTGCTGGGAAAAATCAGCTAAAACCAGCCTAGGCTGGTTGGCTGGTCTTAGCTGGTTTTAGCTGGTGGTCTCCCAGCCTGACCAGCCTGGGAAAGTGGCCAAAACGCCTCTAAAACCAGCCTGCTGACCAGTTATGACCAGCTAGGCAGCCTGACATATTCTGACATTTGCTCATTGATCAGTGTATGTTACCTGCATCCAGAGCTCCACTGTGCTCCGCTTCCCTGATTCCACATCGCTTTTCAGTTGCTCTGCTCCGTGATTGTGTTTGTGTGAGTCTCCCTGATCGTGTGAGTGTCCGTGATCGTGATGGTGATGGTGATCGTGATTGTGTCCGTGATGGTGATCGTGTGAGTGATGGTGTCCGTGATCATGTGCGTGTCCGTGATGCTCCTCTTCAGCATTAGGCAGGTTGGCTTCAGCGCTCCATTTGCTGGCCCCATGATGCATCTTGGCCCCTCCGTGCGAGTGACCGTGGCAGCCGCCTTCGCCGTGGGAGTGTCCGTGATGATGGTGGGAGTGAGCCAGTGTCTGCTGACACACTATCACCCCAACACTGATCAGCAACAGTGATCTGATGTAGGTCCCCATTCCTCCTGCACAAACACAAACACAATGCATCATCATCAGCCATAATGCTCACACTCGATTTTTTATTTTTAAGCAGGGTAACACACTTTTACCATAACCAGTGTTGGGGAAAGTTACTTTTAAAAGTAATGCATTCCAATATTGAGTTACTCCCTAAAAAGGAACTAATTGCGTTACTTAGTTACTTTTTATGGAAAGTAATGCGTTCCGTTACTTTTGAGTTACTTTTCAAATCTGGGCAGGGCTTGCTTGTTTGTTTTTAATATAAAAAAGTTGTATTTTTGTCAAATGTAAAAGCCTTTTCACACCAAAAGCCTCAGGCTTAGAGAAAAGTAAATCTCCGTCTGTACAGTAGACCGCAGAAGAAAAAACGCCAACTCTTCAGCAATAAAAAAGGAAAACAAATGTTAGAGTCATTTTGTGCTTATTAGTATGGATGAATTGGATCATCGAAGTTTAAATGGAATTAAATACATAAAGGATATTTGTATTATTTAACATTTTAAATTTTTGCAGGTTTAGCGTTGAATTTCACAGTTTTTATTCATTTTGAAGAACACTGTATCTGTTTTTAGTGAGTGAGATGAATTAATGCATGTTCACATTTATTCTAGAACTAAAGGAACATCTTACAATTTCTCTCAACATGGAGACACTACAGGAGAGCTTTTAATCAATAAATGGGCGGAAAAAGTGACTGTTGTTACTGATTTAACAAAGTAACATTTTCTTGTCAATTAAAAAGTAATGCATTACTTCACTAGTTACTTGGAAAAAGTCATATTATTACGGAACTTGCGTTACTTCTAATGCATTACCCCCAACACTGGTCAAAATAATATAGAAACTAGAAAAAAATGTTCAAAACAGTTTTAGATTATAGCATTTCACAAATGATGTCAACTACCCAGATTAGTCACAACTCAAATAGCTTGAACTAGTCTGGCAGTCTCTTGGAGGTCAGTTTGTAACTGCAAAAAATGCTTTTCTTATTTAGATTTTTTTGTCTCGTTTCCAGCCAAAATATCTGAAAATACTTAAATCAAGAAGGAATTTCTAGACGAGAAAAAATTATTTTCAGAAAAAAAAAAATAGTCCAAATTTAGTTTTTGCTTAGAACAGGCTAAATAATCCGAGTACTGCTCACTGCAGAGCCAAATGGCCTCCAGCTCCACCTCTGAGTGAACAAATGGGTGGAGTTAAGGTTAGGGATAGGGTAAGGGGTAGGGTTAGGGTGTGGTGTCTATCTCCGCCCATTACCTCTAGCTCCTCCCATATGGCTCTGCAGCCAGCACCCTCTCCAATAATCTGCCAACGAGGAAAGGAAAATAATCTCGTTTTCTGTTTGAAATAAGATTTTTTTGCTTACTCCACTGGCAGATTATTATGGCTGTTCTAAGCAAAAACTCACTTCATTTTGCCTTGTTTTTTTCTGAAACCAAGACAATTTTTACTCATCTTGAAAAAAATCCTTCTTGATTTAAGAATGTTTAGATATTCTGGCTGGAAACAAGACAAAAAAATCTAAGTAAGAAAAGCATTTTTGCAGTGAGCTTTTATGATCTCACTCGCTTCAATAACAATTGACGAATGAATGAATGAATGAATGAATGAATGAATGAATGAATGAAAATGAAAGCAGAACTACATCCTGCTGCAAAGCGGACATGATGACAGCAGACACGATCACAGCTATCATTTCAGAAAATCCACTTCCTAGAGGTCTGTGATGACTGTGATTATGGTTCCACACCACAGGTTATTAAGAGCATTTCCTCTCTAAATCAGCATTTTGGAGTGAAGTATAATGACTAGGAACATGACTAAGAGCTTTTCATCTCAACTTTTCGTGACGTCGTATTAAAATCTCTGCATTTCTCAGGAAACCTGAATGATCAACAGACACAAACGTACTTAACCAAGTCTAGCGATCTTAAATCAAGTGGTTTCACAGTAAGCAAGCAAAAGAGAGAAGAAAAGAAGGATAGTAGCATCTGTTGATGAGGCAGACATCAGATAAAAGATCCAGGCCTCATCATTAGGAGTTGGTGTGTTTGAATAGGATTATCGCTTCTCTGCAGCATCAACAGATGACTAATAAAGTGAGCTAGAAAGTGAGCAGAGCAGTGATCACTACAGTAAACAAAGATCATCATGTAAATACCTGCTGCTGCTGCTGTTGTTGTTGCTGTAAACGCCTCGCGCACGCGCCTGTCTCGTGCACAGTTTTGCAATCTGCAGTTCGCTAACCGCACACGACTCCGACAACGACACAATCTAATTAAACTCCAATATCGCTAATGTTGCGCAGTCGGTCAATTCAACACCATCAGATGCTGCTCTCACACTCAAACCGACGTGGCATTTAGTCAACGCGCTGAAATCCCGCGAGACTTTACAGCTGCGTGTTCAAAAAGACCCAAAACAATGAAACAACGCGATACTACAGTCACGCGTCAAGCCGGATGCGAACGCTTTACGTTCAATACTTGCCTTTTTAAAAGCTGTTGATCGTTAGTAATTTTTTAAGGTTATCTTTCTTTCGTTGTGCATAAAGATGAACCAGAAACCGAGGGTTGATTTGGAATTTGGAAAAGAATTACTGCAATGAAATCACCTATGAGACACATACAGTGGTATTGCTGCAGGGGGCGCGCGGAGACTTTGAGTTACACCACATTCACACTATCCGTCCTAAATTCGTGATAGTAGTCATTTTCAATACTATTTAGGACAGATAGGGTGAAATAAAAACAAATGGTCAGTTTTACTTTATTCATTAAGGCGAGACACTGCAGGCGAATAGGGTAAACAAATAAATAGTTATCACCTTACTTACTCAGCTGATTGATTACTTTGATAATTGCAAATATTTGTTGTATTACAAGTTTTCTAAAATGTTAGGTTTAAATATGCAAATTAGCCATTATTTAATGAAATATGCGCTAATTTGCATACATTTCTAGAACAAAAATCTAAACACTGGATGAAGTCAGTTTCAAAACTCTTTTTAATTTTAACTTTTTTGACACATTTAGAGTCAAATGTTTTTATAGAGGGGATATTTTGGGTCTCATTTCTTCACAACATAATTCATAAAACACTTAGAACAGACAGGAAACACTATTTTTTTACCATTTTTTTGTCAAATAAAATGTTGTATAAAATCAAACAAATTATATATGAACAAATCCCTCTGTAAAAAATCGTGAGGATACAGACAGGAATACAAATGTAAAGTGGAGATTTATGGCTCAGTGTAGGAGAAAAAACTCATGACCTTTAAAAATATGGATTGTAATTGAAAGTGCTATAAAAGAAAGACTTAACAGTGTCTTTTGGATGTTTTCTTTCCACTAGTCTGCTAGTTTTTGATGATATTTTTGTGTCTGTTCTGCAGATATAAACTGATGATGTTTGAACGATCTCTCGATCAGACCATCATCTGGCCTTTACACAAACAAGAGATTCATATCTTGGTAGAGTTAGGTGTGTGTTTCCCCACAAAAAAAAAAAAAAAAAAAAAACTTTGTGAAACACATCTAATACCAATACACAAATAAAATGTACTAGATATTATAATGGTAGCATAACACTTTACAGTAAGTTTCGATTCATTAGCTTCAGCAATCAATGGACTGAAGGAGGTGAGGGCATTATATACAAGATAACAAACTCAAATACAAACAGCTGTGCTAATTAGCAACAATGAATAACCATGACAACTAATATAGGAAGAAAGAAAAACATTGTAAAAGTATTAAAAAATGAAACCAAATCACATTACATTAAGAAGAACTGTGACCACTTAAACTACGCAGACATTTTTGGCCTCTCCCACCACAGACCTTTGGACTTTTGAAGAATTGAAGAATTTCAATTTATGGGAAATAATTTGTTTAGTTAAGGATATTTAATTTGAATAGGAAAGGAGGTGTGTTTTTATAACAGAGTCTGGAGGCTTGAAAGAGATTACTGACAAAATAGACCTATATATGTAAATATATATGCTGTTCAAAAGTTTGAGATCAGTCGTTACAATATAAAATAATGTTTTTTTAATTTTATTTTAATATACTTTTAAATAGAATTTATTCCTGTGATGCAAAGCTGAATTTCCTTCAGCTGTTCCTCCAGTCTTCAGTGTCACATGATCCTTCAGAAATCATTCTAATATGCTGATTTATTATTAGAATTATCAATGTTGGAAACATATTTTTTTTTTGGAACCTGTGATTTTTTTAGAATTCTTTGATGAACAACAAGTTAAAAAGAACGGCATTTATTCAACATATGAATCTTTTCTAACATTGTAAATCTATGCTATCACTTGCTGAATAAAAGAGTTATTTTCTTTCAAAAAAGAAAGAATAAAATGTACTGACCCCAAACTTTCGAACGGTAGTGTATCCTGTTGGAAAATCTTTCTATTTTAAATAAATGCTGTTGTTTTTAGCCTTTTATTGATCAAAGAATCCTGAAAAAAAGAATCACAGGTTCCAACTAAATATCAATCAACACAACTGTTTTCAGCATTGATAATTGTAATGATAAATCAGTATATTAGAATGATTTCTGAAGGATCATGTGACACTGAAGACTGCAGTAATGATGCTGAAAATTCAGCTTGGCATCTCAGCAATAAATTACATTTTAATATATATTCACAGTTTTAGATTGAAATAATATTTTGCGATTGTAGAGTTTTTTCTGTATTTATGATCATATAAACACAGCCTTGATGAGCATTAGAGACTTCTTTAAAAAAACATTAAAAATCTTACTGATCCCAGACTTTTGAGCAGCAGAGTGTGTGTGTGTGTGTGTGTGTGTGTGTGTGTGTGTTTGTTTTTGTGACATATCAGGACACAAATTGGTGTAATAACATGGGTATGACATAGGTATTACAAGGAGAGGGTGACTTATGAGAACATTGCCCATGTCCCCACTTTTCAAAAGGCTTATAAATCATACAGAATACGTTTTTTTGAGAATGTAAAGATATGCACAGTCTCCTGTGAGGGCTAGGTTTAGGTGTAGGGAAGGTGTAGGGTGATAGCAAATATCGTTTGTACAGTATAAAAACCATTACGTCTATGGAATGTCCCCACAATTCACAAAAACAAACATGTGTGTGTGTGTGTGTGTGTGTGTGTGTGTGTGTATATATATAAATAAAGATCTCCAGAGTTTAACACACCACTTTTGTTTTGTAATCTGGTCTGGAGAAATGCTGCTGCTGTCTACTTCCGTCTCACTAAAGCAATGGAATAACATTGCACTGCATTGCTCTTTATGCTGAAATGTATAAATGTGCACAACAGTTTGCGACAGAACGGTTTAACAGCTGCTATAATCACTCAGAACAAAAGTTTCGACTTATAGCCTGTCTGTTTTGGTGGAGAAGCTTAGAAACATCAGCTGGAATCAGATTCGGTTTATTTGTGAGTTTGGTCAGTGTGTGTGGAGAACAGAGAGTGTGCACTGAAGCACAGCCTCATCTGTCTCCCACAGTCAAACGCTCCTCTAGACTTTTGTAATAAGTGACAGACACGTCCAATCAATCATCCCGGTGTCCAGTCTGCCTGTTTTTTCAGAACGATCTTCTCCTTCAAGTTCAGAGCTGGTCTCCTCTGACCCCAGAGCCACAGACGGGAGACGCCATTGTCCCGATGCTAATCTGAGCGCGATTCAAAATCACTCCATTCGATTACAGCCATCTGCATATTGCGCATCTGCCCTCGAAATGCGGCGGGCCGTCCCGCTCTCCCCCGACCCCCGTGACCCCGCAGCCGCCCTCGACCCGCTCACCCCTCGCCTCCTCACCATCAGCGGAGAGTTCAAGTCCGTCTCTCTCTGCGTGTGTGTTTGCTCATAATCACACGCTCTTTTCGGCTCTCACCCGTGGGCTGATGATCTGGATTGTGTGTGTTTGTGTCTGTCCAGTCGGGCCACCCGCGTCAGCCGCAAACCAATCCAATAAATGTTCTTTAGTTTAATCTGAATGCTCCTAAATGCTCTTCTGTCAGTGTTTGTCTGAGCTGGAATACAGTGTCAAGGTTAAAACAACACAGAAGAGACTGATGCCTACAGAGCAGAGGCTCCATGCTGAAAAACTTTAGACTTTAGTTTAAAGAGTTTATAACTCATAAACTTAAAGGAGTAGTTCACTTTCAGAACAAGAATTTACAGATAATGTCTTTCTTTCTTCAGTCGTAAAGAAATGGTGTTTTTGGAGGAAAACATTTGAGGATTTCTCTCCATATAGTGGACTTCTATGGTGCCCCGAGTTTGAACTTCCAAAATGCAGTTTAAATGCAGCTTCAAAGAGCTCTAAATGATCCCAGCTGAGGAAGAAGGGTCTTATCTAGCGGAACGATCGATTATTTTCAAAAAACATTTACAGCTTATATACTTTTTAATCTCAAATGCTTGTCTTGCCGAGCTAGACGAGACGAGAATTTGAGATTAAAAAGTATATAAATTGTAATTGTTTTTTTTTTTTTTTTTTTAGAAAATAACCCATCGTTTCGCTAGATAAGACCCTTTTTTCCTCGGCTGGAATCATTTAGAGCTCTTTGAAGCTGCATTTTGGAAGTTCAAACTCAGGGCACCATAGAAGTCCACTATATGGAGAGAAATCCTGAAATGTTTTCCTCAAAAAACACCATTTCTTTACGACTGAAGAAAGAAAGACATGAACATCTTGGATGACAAGGGGGTGAGTACATTATCTGTACATTTTTGTTCTGAAAGTGAACTACTCCTTTAAAGGTGGCACTATGGGATTATTTAGCCCTTTTTATGATCTGCCAGGTGAAAATCATAAGTCATCATAATTTTTTTTTATTATTAAGGGGAGACTGCAGGCAAAAATATTGTTTTTTCATGCACCTGTCAAGTTTGAGATTTTGGGCTTTGTGTTTTTACAGACTAGTGGAAAGAAAACACCCAAAAGACACTGTTAAGTGTTTCTTTTATAGCACTTTATCTATTTGTGTCCTTAGATTTCAATCACAATACATGTGTTTAAAGGCCTTGAGTTCTTGAGTTCACTTCAGAAGCACTTACACACACCAAACATTTTTATTCCTGTTTATATCCTGAAGGTAGGTTTTTACAGAGGGATTTGCTCAGATATAATTTGCTTGATTATATATAACACTTTACTTTCTGTCTGTTCAAAGCTTTTTCTGAATTATGGAGTGACAAAATTAGATACCCAAAACCCCCTCTGTATAATAACTCATATTAGAGATGACTCTAACATGTCAAAAAAATAAATAAAAATAAAAATAAAAAATAAATAAATAAATAAACAAGAACTTTGAAACTTTATCCAGTTTAGATTTTTGTACTAGAAATGTATACAAATGAGTGCATATTTCATTAAATAATGTGTCATTTGCATATTTAAACCTAACATTTTAGAAAACTTGTAATACAAAAAATATTTGCAATTATCAAAGTAATCAATCTGGGTGAGTAAGGTCATAACTATTAGTTAATTTTTTTTAACCCTATTCACCTGCAGTGTCTCGCCTTAAATCATAAAAATCTTAAATCACAACTATGAAGTTACATTGCTGCAAATAATCTCTGAGTAGAAACAAGCAAATCATGCTAAAATGAGCACTATGAGTGTGTGAACAGAGTCGCTGTGTGTCCCAGTGTGCATGCTGTCCATTGTAAATAGTATATGTGAGATTAGAATAGGTGTGTCCCAAACCATAGCTTGCTGAAAACAGTATGTCTGAAGAGTCATCCAGCGATGTTGGATCCATGCACACATGAACAGCTGATATAACCCACAACAGAACCCAAACATGATGAATAGCAATTAGAAATCGCTACAAACACTGCAAATGTTTGTGGACCGATAGTAGCACTGACACCATGAAAGGGTTTTGAGTCATATGGGTTCTCGAAAAACATAGTTTTTTGTAGTTTGTAACATAGCTATCCTTCAATGTAAACAGTCTGCAAAGTTGTTCATCAAAACAGTGCATGATAAACAAAGATATTGTCTCAAAACACTGCAGGTGAATAGGGTAAAAAAAAAAATAATAATAATAATAATATCTTGCTTACCCAGTTGATTGATTACATTGATAATTGCAAACATTTTTTTGCATTAAAATGTTAGGTGTTAATATGCACACAAGGCATTATTTAATGAAGTATGCGTTAATTTGCATGAATTTCTAGTACAATAATCTAAACACTGGATAAAGTCAGTTTCAAAATTGTTTATTTTTTTCTCATTAATTGTCACTCCATAATTCAGAAAATACTTGGAATGGACAGAAAACAATATACTGTTACAATTTTAGGGGAATAAAATGTTAAATGTATATAATCAAGCAAATTCTATATGAACAAATCCCTCTGTAAAAACCTCCATGAAATAGACAGGAATACAAATGTAAAGTGTGGTGTGTGTAAGTGCTGCTGAAGTGGAGATTTATGGCTCAGTGTAGGAGGAAAACTCATGGCCTTTAAAACCATGTATTGTAATTGAAATCTATTGACACAAATAGATAAAGTGCTGTAAAAGAAACATTTAACAGTGTCTTTTAGATGTTTTCTTTTCACTAGTCTGAAAAAAACACTTTACTTTTTAATTGACAAGAACATATCTGAGTTACTTTTTCAAATAAGTAACTGCAGTTACTTCCCCCATTTATTGATTAAAAGCTCTCCTGTTTTGAGCGAAATCGTTAGTAAGATGTTACTTTAGTTCTAGAATAAATGTGAACATGCATTAATTCATCTCACTCACTAAAAAAACAGATTCAGTATTGCTCAAAATGAATAAAAACACTGAAATTCAATGCAAACCTGCAATAATTAAATATGTTAAATAATACAAATATCCTTTATGTATTTAATCCCATTTTATGAACCGATGTCTTTGCTGCCGACCTTCGATGATCCAATTCATCCATACTAATAAGCAAGAGTTACTCAAGATAATCTAACATTTGTTTCCCTTTTTAATTGCTGAAGAGTTGACATTTGTTCTTCTGCGGTCTACTGTACAGACGGAGATTTACTTTTCTCTAAGCCTGAGGCTTTTGGAGTAAAAAGGCTTTTACATTTGACAAAAATAGAACTTTTTATTTAAATCCCAGATTAAAAAAAAAAAAGCATTACTTTCCAGAAAAAGTAACTAAATAATGCAATTAGTTACTTTTTTAGAGAGTAACTCAATATTGTAATGCATTACTTTTAAAAGTAACTTTCCCCAACACTGGTTAAAAGCATCATTATGCAAGTTCTTGCATGAAAGGCTTACTTTCAAAAAATCAGTTTCATGTAGGACTGGCAGATCAACATGCTTTTTATTTTCTCTCCAATAAGATATGAAGGATTGTTTGTAGAAGTGCAAATGTAATTTAATAAAATGTGTAGTATATGAGAATGTCGGCTTTTACAGGTACATGACAAGGTCTGTCCATTAGAGGAATCGGTACAAAGCTCCGGACGAGTGGCCGTAAATCTGAGACGATTGAGACGTCACAGCAGCGCTTTGTTCATATCTGTCTTTGGTGTTAAGCATATTTGTAGATTATCCATGATGCTCGGAGCTCTTTTGTCCGTGAGATTCAGCTGTGAACAGTGTTGCTGAAGATGCACAAAAGGTGTCGCAGGGAGCCCGTGGAGTGAGACGAGGCCGGCCGTCTGTAATCCTATTACTGCCACCCAGATCGAGCCCAGACACCACAGATACCACAGCATTCACACTAAATACAACATCTATTTATTCATGCATTATCATCTTTCATAGCTCAAAGAGATACAGTCTATCACTCAGTTATAAGCTCAACATTATAAAGTAAAGAGTGTTTGTGTGATATTATTGTGCAGTCAAACCTTGGTTCTATCACTTGGCTGGGTAAGGTTTACGTTTTATAGTGAAAAAATATACACACTGCAAAAAATGCTTTTCTTACTTCGATTTTTTTCTTGCTTCCAGCCAAAATATCTAAAAATTCTTAAATCATGATTGAAATGAAGTCAAAAACTGCATTTTAGCTGGAAACAAGCAAAATAATCAGCCAATGGGGTAAGAAAACTAATCTAGTTTTCTGTTTGAAATAAGATTTTATTGCTTACCCCACTGGCAGATTATTTAGCATGTTTCCAGCAAAAACGCACTTAATTTTTGACTTCATTTCAATCATTTTTACTCATCTAGAAAATCTTTCTTGATTTATGAATTTTTCGATATTTGATTTATGATTTATGAATTTTTCACCTCATGCAGTGCATAAGGTGTTTTTGGACAATGGACAGAATAAGCTTTCATTTGATTTGTGAGCCGTGTAACAGTTTGTTGAATCATATAATGCAACATTTTTAAAAATGCCATATCTAAAAATAACAATAACAAAGGCATATTTTATCAGTATGTTATGTTTTATTTACAAAGATCCAGCGTGTGGCGTTATGTAATCCAATGTAAGAGCCGTTGAAAGTTCAAATCAGTGATGTGTGAGAGAAATGCAAATGTAGTGACACCAGCTGCGGGACAATCACATCTAATGAGAGCTGAGGCCATAATACTGACACAAATACTGCAACTTTTTAACCAGCTTAATCTGAATAAAGTGCTAAAATGCAAACATTTTCAGAAATTTCAGCACCTAGTGATTTATGTTTTTATTGAATATCTTTTCCTGATTTGACTCTCTCTCTCTCACACACACACACAGCTCTGGAGTTTCTCAGCAGTCAGTGGTGTGTTAAAGGCTCTGTGCTCCATTAGGCTGCTGGGCTCCCATAGAGGTGGTCAGCGGGCCCCTTTCTTTCACACGGCGGCCCCTCAGTTCAATGTTAATGTCCAGCGGGCTCCGCCTCCAGCTTTCACACCCTGGCCTCCTCTTGTGCTGTCCAGCTGGCTGTAACCCCTGACCTCTCGACCCTCACTCCTGACCCCTGGACTCGTTCCCACGCCACACCTTTTTGTGCGGCCCTCGCCGTGGCAACTCCGGGGCCATCGCTGCCACGGAAACAGATGGATGGAGCCGTGGAAATAACTTTATTCAGCGGAGAGGTGGACAATCGGCACAAACGCTCCTCAATAACCGTCACGTACCACTCCAGCGCCTCTGATCACGTGATCGACGAGATCTGGCACAGATGCAGCGTCTGCAGTTACGAGTCTACAAGTCAAGAACATTCACTTCATGTCAAACTGATATCTAGAAGTAGAACACTCAAAACACAAACTTGACAAAATGCTTTATGTATTGTTGCCTGCTTAATCTACGGACAGGTGGTCAATATTACCAAAGTACTGTATGTACCACAGTATAAATCATTTTTAAACACACATGTGACCTGGAGCACAACACCTGTCTTAAATAGCACAGGTATATTTGTAGCAATAGCATCTTCAGGATACATCATATGGGTCAGAATGATCCATTTTTCTTTTATGCCAAAAATCATTAGGATATTAAGTAAAGATCATGCTCCATGAAGATATTTTGTAAATTTCCAACCATTTTTGATTAGTAATATGCATTGCTAAGAACTTCATTTGGACAACTTTTGGGCAATTTTCTCAATATTTAGATTTTTTTGCACCCTCAGATTCCAGATTTTCTAATAGTTATATCTCAGCCAAATGCTGTCCTATCCTAACAAACCATACACCAATGGAACGCTTATTTATTCAGATTTCAAAATATAGCTGCAGGCAGCAATTACCAGGGTTCAAGCGCTTTAAGGCATTTAAGCACATATGAAAAAAGACATTATGTAGCAAGCCTTTTTTTGCAAATAATGGTAATTTACCATAGAAATATTATGTTTTGTAACATTTATGTCTGTTATAGCTCCAGCTGTGGTCTGATCTCCTTAAAGCTTTGCATGCTTGTTTAGAATCAGCTGTCTCGTGTGCTCAGCAGGTTTTGTGAAGTTTCGAGTTTTCCTTTAGGCTTTATAGGGTAAATTCAACAGGCCCCTTTTCTAAATGACCCTGTTTATAGCTTCCCAGAAGGTAAATTTAAACATTTGTTTTGATAATTATTGGTCTAGAGAGTTCAAAGAATTGTTCTGCAGTGTTTTTCCAGATTGAGTGAAAAAGCTAGGACTAGTTTGCAAATTTTCTCAATCATTTAATAAACAATTTGATTAACAGCAGTGGTTATAGAGGCAAAGTTGTCTAGAATGAGGAGTTCTGTCATATGATTTGAATATTGTGTCTATGTGTGAAAAACCGCACAATGCACAACCATTTACGCCATTGAAAAATGTGATATCGCCCCTCAGTGGCTGATTTCTTTCAAATTTCTTACAGATCTTTGGCGCCATTAGTCGAACAGGCTCACCAAGTAATCAAACTTTCTCAGCCAATGGCGGCCATGTTGTTTTGAGATACGCAAATGTCCTACACTTGTGTCACTTTGGACCAAGAACATACACAGCGATTTTCACAATCATAGGACAAATGGTTGTGTAGGTATAGCCATTTTTATGTTTTTTTCCCTCTTAAAGCACCACCAATTGGCCAAGCTCCATGATTTTTTTGTCCTGCGTCCTCAGATTGAGCTCTTACATAGTTATAGGCATTTTACTAAAAGCAGTCCTGCCCCTTTCAACCGTTTTGGCATCCCTTTGTGACAGGGAGTTTAAAATTAGACTTTTTTTGATAATTATTGATATTCGATCTCCAGACAATCTTTCTGCACTGGTTTGGTTCCGATCAGGCAAAAAACCTAGGACTAAATGCGAAATACATGAAAATTTCGCAGGCTCACGATTGAATCTGTGTTTTGTCCGATATGAGCCAAGGATTCAAATGACATAAGACTCTTTAGCCTGCAATGATAATTTAGGATTTATGAGCGATTTCATACTTTTGATCGCTGTAGCGCCCCTGTTCGGCTGATTGGGGTGAGCCTTGGTGACATTGTCAGAGGTGTTGAGTACTACCATCCCTCCAAGTTTCAAGTCTCTACGGCTTACGATTTGGTCTGCACCATCAGTTCAGATCTTTGACCATTCTAACAATTACAATAGGATTTCAGTGCTACACGCTTGAACCCCTAAAAATGTACCCTTATGACTGGTTTTGTGGTCCAGGGTCACATGTAATCATATCATGCAGCACTAAACCTTACTCACTGAAGCATTATAACCATTACAGTATGATTTTCTTTGAAGCCGCTTTGAAACTATGTGAAAAGCACTATACAAATACATTTTACTTGACCTGACTTCGATTTTTTTTACTAGTGGTCAGTGTGCTTTGTTCTTCAATATTTTGCAAGAAAGCATAGTAGTGATTTAATAAATCAGCAACAAAGCCATACATGAGTCATTTTTGTCATTATGAGCACTGATGAATAATTATAGATGCAGAGGACATATCTAACAGATCTAACAGTTATGATGTGAAACACCCAGCGCTGTGTACAGTCGAGGCCAAAAGTTTTGAGAATTACATAAATATTGGAAATTGGAAAAGTTGCTGCTTAAGTTTTTATAATAGCAATTTGCATATAGTCCAGAATGTTATGAAGAGTGATCAGATGAATTGCATAGTCCTTCTTTGCCATGAAAATGAACTTAATCCCGAAAAAACTTTCCACTGCATTGTTAAGAAGGCTTCAGGGCGTCCAAGAAAGTCCAGCAAGCACCAGGATGGTCTCCTAAAGAGGATTGAGCTGCGGGATCGGAGTGCCACCAGTGCAGAGCTTGCTCAGGAATGGCAGCAGGCAGGTGTGAGCGCATCTGAACACACAGTGAGGCCAAGACTTTGGAAGATGGCCTGGTGTCAAGAAGGGCAGCAAAGAAGCCACTTCTCTCCAAAAAAAACATCAGGGACAGATTGATCTTCTGCAAAAAGTATGGCGAATGGACTGCTGAGGACTGGGGCAAAGTCATATTCTCCGATGAAGCCTCTTTCCGATTGTTTGGGGCATCTTGAAAAAGGCTTGTCCGGAGAAGAAAAGGTGAGTGCTACCATCAGACCTGAGAAGGATCCTGAGACCATTCATGTGTGGGGTTGCTTCTCATCCAAGGGAGTGCGCTCACTCACAATTTTGGCCAAAAACACAGCCATGAATAAAGAATGGTACCAAAACACCCTCCAACAGCAACTTCTTCCAACAATCCAACAACAGTTTGGTGAAGAACAATGCATTTTCCAGCACGATGGAGCACCGTGCCATAAGGCAAAAGTGATAGCTAAGTGGCTCGGGGACCAAAACGTTGACATTTTGGGTCCATGGCCTGGAAACTTCCCAGATCTTAATCCCATTGAGAACTTGTGGTCAATCCTCAAGAGGCAGGTGTACAAACAAAAACCCACTAATTCTGACAAACTCCAAGAAGGTATTATGAAAGAATGGGTTGCTATCAGTCAGGATTTGGCCCAGAAGTTGATTGAGAGCATGCCCAGTCGAATTGCAGAGGTCCTGAAAAAGAAGGGCCAACACTGCAAATACTGACTCTTTGCATAAATGTCATGTTATTGTCGATAAAAGCCTTTGAAACGTATGAAGTGCTTGTAATTATATTTCAGTACATCACAGAAACAACTGAAACAAAGATCTAAAAGCAGTTTAGCAGCAAACTTTGTGAAAACTAATATTTGTGTCATTCTCAAAACTTTTGGCCACGACTGTACATGACTGAGGCTAAATAAACCCTGTCTTTAGTTGAAAGATGCCAGAATGTATATTGAGACTTTATTATTTGTATGTCCAAAATGTAAAAGCAACAAATCAGGTGAGGCCATTCTAAAGCTAGAAACATAGTGAACAAGCAAAGCATCAGTGCTTCGACAGTGTAAGTACTGAATGTGCATTCAGACCTCAGCATGAACACCGTTTCACTGACTTACACCAGCTTGCTCAGGAACAGGAAGGTGCTCTTCAACCTGTTGCTCTGATACGACAGCAGCTAGAAGCGCTTCAGTTCATGTACTCGCGTGGATCATGATTCGCTCTTAACCCCCCCCTTAATCGTGACTACAGTCCCAAACACAGAGAGTAAATCAGGTTTAGTGTAAGCACTTTCTTGGTTTATGGCCCTTGAGGGCTGCTGTAAAAAAGCTTGTGCTGTCCAAACACACACTTCCAGTCTTTACAGAGAAATTAGCCGCCCTTTGACCCTCGTATTGAGTAAACAGGACAACAGACAAGACGCCGTGAGAACTCCAGCTCCTGTTCTCTGCACAGCGATGTGCTTCTGAACGCTTTATTCTAACGCACTGACTTCGAATTCTCCAAACCCTGACAAAATCGCAGCGCGGGACTCGTTGGGCTCTAGATTTCCGAATCCCGACCTGCATCTGTATCTCCGTCGCTCCAGCGCGGCCTCCTCCCTCTCTCTTTCTCTCTCGCCCGCTTCATTGTGTCGCTGGAGATTTTCTCCATTGAGCTCCAGTCTCTTAGGAAACCCCAGTCCTGCATAAAATGAGGGGGACAGAAGAAAAGGAGGTTAGGAGGGAGGAAGGGGGGGAAAGAGGAGGGGAATCCAAAGAAGGGACACAAAATGTGAGGGACAGCGTGAGGATGGAACAGAAGAAGTTGAGGAGCGGAGAGAGAACAGCAGCAGCAGCAGCTCGTAGAGGAGGACGTAAGAACATCTGTCTCTCTGGCCCGCGGATCTTCAGCTCATAACGCTTTACTCTCTTCCAAACAGGCCTTTCCTCAGGAATATCTCATCGCTGTGTTTCTCTTGACGTTCTTTAGGAGGGACAACTGAAAGAAACGGGTCAGCTGTTGATAGAGCTAGGAAATGCGGATGGCATAGTGGGTCATTTGGTCTTGTGAGAACTGAATGACAAGTGTTTGAGTTTATATGTGTTTTATACATGGGCAAACGTCTGAGAAGTAGTAGATTCATTTCACTGCAATCATTTCTAGGGAAGATACGTAAAGGATCTCATTCAGAATGCTGAGTTTTGGGTTTGACGTAAAGTCATGCTGAACAGAGAGAATGCATTTGTGTTGAGATCACTGTTTGTGTTTGTTATTAGCAGGTGGAATCTTAGGACTTTTGTCACATTTTCTGCATTCATTTGGTTCGAAATGAATAAGCGAGGAACACGTGTGGACATTTTTATCTGGAGTTGTGCAGACTCAGATCAGATCACCATGTTGGCCTGGTTGTTAGATTCATTTAAAAAATGATGCTGCATTCCACAGCTTCTGGAGAATCTCAGCTTGATGGATGCAATTTGACCAACATTTACCAAATTCAACAACTACAGATCATTAGCTGTGGAAGAAAGTGGCTTTTCACTCTGAGTCTCAGGAGTCTCTCAACCCACCAAAGACGGGGAGAGAGGTAAAAATCAAACCGATTGGGATTTTTTTTAAGCAGCATTTAGTCAAACTCCATGGAGACTGCAGCATATTTACAGCCTGTCAAAGCCAGAGAAAGTGAATGGTGTGATTTATCTCAGATCTTTTGTGCGGCGGTTTGAGTTATGGGTTAAGAGCCTGCCGTTGGCCGCTGCTATTATCTAAAGCTGTGTGCTTTGATGGTTTAGGCCATGAGGATCCTATTGTGACGCGCAGCTGCCCGGAGCGCTGACCCTTTCACCGCTGACTATTGTGTCCGGCCAATCACTTATTAAGACCCCGACACCGCAGGCAGAGACCACTGCCTCTCTTCTCTTCTCTTCTCTTCTCTTCTCTTCTCTTCTCTTCTCTTCTCTTCTCTTCTCTTCTCTTCTCTTCTCTTCTCTTCTCTTCTTCTCTTCTCTTCTCTTCTCAT